>NC_045548.1:9071924-9371924 GCF_009769535.1 Thamnophis elegans
CGTGAGATTTGAACCGCTGAACTGCAGATCACAGTCAGCTGAAGTGAAATATAAGTCTAATAAATAAATAAATAAATAAATAAATAAATAAATAAAAAGCTTTCAAACTGTCATTCACCTTAATGTCTATGGAGATTCTCAGGTGCTTTTTCATGAGGCAACTGGACTTTCTGGTTTTTCTTTGAGGACATTTTGTTTCTCATCCAAGAAGCTTCTTCTGCTGTTATAATTTCCTGCATACAGCACCCTGGGAAGAAATGAATCCCCACCATCCAGTCAGAGCTGAAGAAGCTTCTTGGATGAGAAGCGAAACGCCTTCAAAGAAAAACCAGTAAGTCCAGTTGCCTCTTGAAAAAAAAAAAAGCACCTTGGGCCAACCATGACCTGGATGACTGAGAATCCACATAGACATTTAGCGGTGTCAAGGTTCAAGGTTCATTTTATTTATATGCCGCCCTATTCCCGGAGGGACTCAGGGCAGCGCACAAACCCAAGGAGGGGAAGGGAAACACAAGAACTACAACAAAAAGTACAGTACAATTTAAAACAACCAACAGCCACACGATTCGAGAGGGGAAGGGAACTCATCGACCCCAGGCCTGCCGACACAGCCAGGTTTTAACGGCTTTTCGGAAGGCCTGGAGAGAGGTGAGGGTCCGAATCTCTGCGGGGAGCTCGTTCATTCACCTTGCATATAATTTCCACAGAAATAAAAGTCTGCGATGCTAAACTTTACAGACATTGGGAGACAGATAGAACACTAATGTCTTTATGCATTTTAAGAATGGTATAAACCACCATAAACAATCTTGGTAGCAGAAAACAGGAGACGCATATCGTAGTATAAGTTATGGCAGTTTCATGGAGAGAGAAAAGAGACCCACAACTGTCCAGTATTAGAGCTATTCTCCACAAGATTCAGTGATCCCAACATTTGGGATAAAAAACATCTAAGTATTAAGTATTTCAAAGACTACAGTTTCCAATCAAAATTAGAATATAAATCCATAGATTTATTGCAGAACAAACAGATTTTACAATTCTTCCACATAGTTCCAGAAATGAACAAATCTGATTTTGTTTTTTTGTTTTTTTGTTTTCCTACTTCCAGTTTAACTAAACTAGTTAATTTATACATACATACATGTATAAACATGTATATATGTAACATATATGTATGTATGTATGTATGCATGCATGCATGCACGCACGCACGCACACACACGCACACACACACACACACAAATGTATTCTTGCATGAGTCACATCTGAACTGGCATGCAGTTATATCCCCAAACCAGGGGTGGGTTCTGGCAGGCTTTACTGCTGGTTTGCTTGTGCACGCGCATGCGCAGTTCAATTAAAATTGTTTTGCGCATGTGCAGAACTCAAAAACAAGATGGTGGTGGTGACGGCGGCAACTGGGGAATCGGTTTGGAGGCATGGCAGGTCTGGGTCGCTGCCAGTTCCAGCGACCCTGGGTCGCTGCCAGTTCCAGCGACCCAGGCCACCATACCACTACCGGTTCAGCCGAATTGGTCCAAACCGGTAGGAACTCACCTCTGCCCCAAACCAAATTAATATTTTTGCTTCATATTACATTTAATCAAAACAACTTTCAATTGATGAAAAGGGCAGTAGTATTTAAATGTCAATAAATTATATTTACTTTGGTCCATCAAGAGAGAGGCAAGACCTTTTTTACAAAAAGAAATATGACAAAATTAATGGCAATGTATTGCGGTTTGTTTAACCTATGTTAATTAAATACTGTAACTCATAACAGGCTAGGTTACTACAACAAACTACAATACATTGTAGACCAGAATGGCTAAATTCATATCATCCAAATGACTAAATATAACTATTCAAACATGGCAATGCAGAATCATCAGGATCAGTGACACTTCAAAAATTCTATGTAGGTTCGCCAGAAATAATGCAGTGGTCTTAAGATACTAAGGCTATGAATACAAAAAATCTTAAAAATCTGTCTTGAGTATTTACTGTCATGTGTCTTTCCATTAAATACTTTAGTGAAAAACACTCACAAAGAATTTTCCACTTCTTTTTTAGTGAGCTAATTCCCTCAAAATATCTTACCATATATTTAAAAAAATCTTATCTGGAAGAATAAACATGGTTGAACATACGTACTTGCAATAAAAAGTTCATTGTCTAAATACATACTGCATATGCTCACTTCTGAATGAGTCTATAGAAAAAAAACTTTCTCATATAAAAAGAATATATATATACACATAGCCTATATTGACTAAAGCAAAAATGTGTTGCCAAATAAAATTCCATCTTCTGGTATAACACTTTGAATGGTCTCCTTTTTCGACTTTAAGAAATCGTCTATCGTAATTCGATGTCCAGCCCAGAATATTCTATTGATTTTTAAAGTTATATTTTTATAAATGTTAGATAACATTCAGTAAGAATATTGCTGAATGTCTGAATTCGTGCTGATCAGTGTTGGTATTTCTCTTGTTTGTATACTGTAATAGATCAGCACAAACACAACTAGGGTATGGTTAAATTGTCTGATGACTTAGTTTTCTCATTCTCATATCTGCAAGAGGCAATAGGCTAAAAAAAATGTTTGTTTTTGCTAAACATGGAAGTTAAAAGGGGAACAGCAGTCAAAACTGGTAAGGTGGTAAGTGCAACTTCATTGCAATAGAACAGATATGTTCCTCAAAGACTCTTTGAGGAGTATCCTTTTAGTAGAATTCAACCTTTGGTGATTTCACTCCAGCTGTTGGCAATTCCTTCTTGAGAGATGTATTTTTATTTCCCAATCTAATCTACAGGAATCTAATTTCTCATGGTCTCCCATCTAGGTGTTAACCAATCCCAGTTAGTTTCTGAGATCAGTTAGATAGAATACTAACACCTCATGGTAGCTGAGAATTAATTCAATCTTGGGGAAACATTAATTAAAAAGAGTTATATCCTGCTAAAAAAATAATAATGGATTTTGCGTCACATTGAAGTGGTTTTACAGATATTAAAAATGCATCTCAGGAGTCTTAAATTATTACAAGCCTCTTCCACATACACAGGCTGTTTGACATCATTTATCTATTATGGATTTTAGACATTTATAAGCTGCCCAGTCCTATAACAACTCTGAGAAGTTTTATTTATCCTAATTTTGCCTTGCTCTAATCGGTGCATCTAAGTTATAACGAGGGGCTATACCATAGCAACTGCTTGAAGGACACAAGATTATTACATAATTTGGAAGCTGACGAAAAAAAATATTGAGGAAAAGAGTTCTGTAAGCTAATTTAAACATTACATTTTTACCAGAGGTGGGTTCCTGCCAGTTTGCACCAGTTCGGTAGAACCGGTTCGTCAAATCTACCGAACCGGTTAGAAGAGGTTCCGCCAGTGGACCCAAAAAGCAGGCCACACCTACAGAAGAGGTTCCAAAAAATTTTGAAACCCACCACTGACACAAACACACACACACACATACACACACACACACACAGATAGACAGACAGACTCACACAGAGAGAGAAAGAGAAAGAGAAAGAAAGGAAGAAAAATAAAAAAAGAAAAAAGAAAGAAAAAGTGAGAGAGATGAAAGAAAAAAGGAAAAAGGGACAGAGAGACAAAAGGAAGGAGAGAGAGAGAGAGAGAGAGAGAGAGAGAGAGAACACATGGCTGGCAAGCCACTGCCACCAGGTCACATGGCCGGCAAGCCACTCCCACAAAGGAGGCCACACCCTCAGAGTAAGTTCGAAAATTTTTTGAAACCCACCACTGATTTTTACTCCAGGAAGTATATCCTAAAAATAATAAAATATTACTGATTCTTTTTTGCTTGCCTCTGGCACAATAAAAATAATACTAAATAAGTTCAAATAGTAAACAAGGGAGACTTCTTATTACTTTTGAATTAATCATAAAGCAAGAGATGCAAACACGTTGGGGACTCTTACAAAACAACTGTTGGAAGAAATTTGTCAGATCATAAAATAACTGCCACAGACAATATAACCAAATTATAAAAGAATTTACTCCAACTTCCTCAATCATTATCTTCTACAAGATGATCCCTATTACCTCTATTTATCTGTGTCTTTAATCAAATCATTCTTTCAAAGCAAACACTGGAGAAGTTCCTTATGGTTTGTGTTTTCTAATAATGAACACATGCATCCTAGGCATTCTCAGAAATTAAAATGATGCTGGAACTTGGCAAGTGCCAAAGAAAATAGCCACCGGCACACTAGTGCTTAGGAGCGTTATATTGGAGTTGCCAGATACAGATAATAAGGAAAGGGAACAATGCAGGGGTGAAATTCAACAGGTTCTGACAGGTTCTGGATAACCAGAAGCGGAAATTTTGAGTTGTTTAGAGAACCGGCAAATACCACCTCTGGCTGGCCCCAGAGTACGATGGGAATGGAGATTTTGCAATATCCTTCCCCTGGAGTAGGGTGGGAATGGGGATTTTGCAGTATCCTTCCCCTACCATGCTCACCAAGCCACGCCCACAGAACCGGTAGTAAACAAAATTGAATTTCACCATTGGAACAATAGCAGTAGTATCGAGAGCAGACATGTCCAACCCGTGGGGCGCATACACCTCTGGACAGCTAGTAATGCGGCCCCACAAGATTCTAAACTTTTAACATTATCAAGTGATTGATATTAACTATATTATATATTTTATATGTGGCCCAAGACAACTCCTCTTTACTCAACTCTTCCCAGGCAAACCAAAAAGTTGGGCAGATGATCAAGAACAGTGGTAGTCAACCTGATCCCTACTGCCCACTTGTGGGTGTTCCAAGCTTTCATGGTGGGCGGTAGGGGTTTTGTCCAATACTGAAGCACTTTACTTTTTTTTAATTTAATTGACTTCCCTACTTTATAAATCACTATTACTGTGGAACTGGTGGGCGGTTAGAAAATTTTACTACTAACAGAGATACAAAAGTGGGCGGTAGGTATAAAAATGTTGACTACCCCTGATCTAGACACACCAGCACAAAACCCTTAAAATTCTTCCTTTTAAGGTATACAGCCTTTGAAAATAATTTGAAGGAAGTACTCCAGAATTTACTCATGCATAGCATCTATCTGAGTGATACTGACTGTGTGCCATCACGTTGGTTTTGAGTCCTAGCAAGCAGATAGATGGATTTTCTCCAATGTAGTCTGTCCCCAGTATAATCCTACAGGGCTTCCAATAATACAGTACTTGAGTCCACTCATCTTAGTTATCCTTGCCTTCTCTTTCCTTCTACCTTTCCCAAACATTACATTTTTTTCTAGAGAGCTAGATCTTCATATAATGTGTCCAAAGTATGATAATTTGAGTCTGGTCACTTATGCTGTGGGTGAGAATATGGAGTTGTTCAATGACTTGTTTTCTTGCCAAACCATGATATATTCAGGAGTCTTCTCCAATACCAAAGCTCAATAGCATCAGTACTATTTTCAACCTGCTTTTTTCAAATTCCAACTTTTACTTCCATAGAGTATCACAAGAAAAACAATTGTCTCCACAATTCTGATATAGGAATTGACATGTCACGGAATCTGAATTATCTTTCCCAAGTCCTTCAATGCTGCTGTACCACTGCTAGTGTGTGATGTGCTTGATTACTGGTTCTTTTACTGTTGATAAAATCAATCCTAAAAAGCAGAAGCTATATATAGCTTTAATAACTTCACTGTCATCTTAACTCTGGATGCTAGATCTGTGGCCATTAGCTTTTGTCCTTCATCATAGTCCCATTTTAGATTTGCTCCTTTCATTATTAAAGCTTGCAGATCATTTGTAGCTATTAGAACAATGTCATCAACATAATATGGTTGACACAATTGAAGGTCTTTCTATAATCAATGAAGCAAATACTGGTTTCTTTGGGTATCCTTTGCCTTTCTCAATTGTCCAGCAAGGTTTTCCCTGTCCATTCATGTCTGACTTTAGGATGCGGTACTCATTTCTATTTCTTAGCTGAGGGAGTTGATGTTATCCAAAGACATTTTCCATGGTCAAGAGGCCAGCGTGGCTCTATGTCAAAGGCTCACAGAACGCTGTTACTTTCCCACCGAAGTGATACCTATTAATCTACTCACATTTGCTTGTTTCAAACGGATAGGTGGGCAGGAGCTGAGGCAAGGGACAGGAGTTCACCCCGTTGTACGGCACTCATGTCTCAAACTTTCCAGCTGACAAGCTTAGAGTCTTTAACCGCTGAGCCATCGGACATATTATCCAGCATAAATCAGCAATTATGTCTCTCATTCCTCAGTCTTTTCCAAAACTAGCTTGAACATCATCTGTTATCTCTTTTTTCATGTAGCGTTCTAATCTGCATTTGATGATTCTAAGGATACTACTGCTTTCATGTAAAAGTAAAAATATTGTGCAATAGTATACACCAGTGGTGGGATTCAAAAAATTTTATTACCGGTTCTGTGGGTGTGATTTGGTGGGTGTGGCATGGCTTGGTGCGTGTGGCTTGGTGGGCATGGCAGGGGAAGGATACTGTAAAATCTCCATTCCCACCCCAGTCCAAGGGAAGGTTATTGCAAAATCCCCATTTCCTCCCAATTAGCTGGGTCTCGGAAGGCAGAGAATAGATAGGAGCGGGGCCAGTCAGAGGTGGTATTTACCGGTTCTCCTAACTACTCAAAATTTCCACTACCAGTTCTCCAGAATTGGTCAGAACCTGCTGAATACCACCTCTGGTACACAAACTCGATTAAGCCTCCTTTCTTAAGCCTTGTTCATTTTATATTAGCTATTAAGATATGATTGTACCAAAACTATGGCATAGATAGATAGATGATAGATAGATAGATAGATAGATAGATAGATAGATAGATAGATAGATAGATAGATAGATGGGTGGGTGGGTGGGTGGGTGGGTGGGTGGGTGGGTGGGTGGGTGGGTGGAGGGAGGATGGATGGATGGTTAGGGTTAGGGTTAGGGTTAGGGTTAGGGTTAGGGTTAGGGTTAGGGTAGATAGATAGATAGATAGATAGATAGATAGATAGATAGATAGATAGATAGATAGATAGACAGACAGACAGACAGACAGATAGATAGATGATAGGTAGGTAGGTAGGTAGGTAGGTAGGTAGGTAGGTAGGTAGGTAGGTAGGTAGATAGGTAGGTACATACATACATACATACATACATACATACATACATACATGACAATCTTTAAAGGACTCAATATTTTATCCATCCTTTTTCTTCACCATTAACAGTGCCAGAAGATATGGCAACAGCTTTGTATTGAGGCCCATGCTTTAGATACATCCATAATGTATAATTTTCCTCCTGATAGTCATATGAATTGACAAAGACTTCTGTATAGTCCATCTTATACCTTTAGATTATCTATGGAGCACCTTTTTCAAATCTCTCGACTGGTACATTTGAAATGAATAATTCTTCTTTTCATTTCATTTCATTTCATTTCATTTCATTTCATTTATTAAAATTTATAGGCTGCCCTTTTCCCTGAGGGGACTCAGGGCGGCTTACAATCACAAGGGAGGGGGGTGCAGTATCAAAAAACAAAACAAAATGTGAACAAAGAAAAATAATAAAACACAACTTTCGTTCAGCAATCAAACACTCGGGCGGGTGAATTGGGAACCTATCCCCAGGCCTGCTGGGAGAGCCAGATCTTGAGGGCTGCGCGGAAGGTCTGGATGGTGGTGAGGGTACGGATCTCAACGGGGAGATCGTTCCACAGGGTCGGAGCTGCAACAGAAAAGGCTCTCCTCCGTGTGGTCGCCAGTCGGCATTGACTGGCAGATGGGATTCGGAGGAGGCCCAGTCTGTGCGATCTAATTGGTCGAAGGGAGGTAATCGGCAGAAGGCGGTCTCTCAAGTACCCAGATCCACTACCATGGAGTGCTTTAAAGGTGGTCATCAGTACCCTGAAGCGCACCCGGAGACCAACAGGTAGCCAGTGCAGCTCGCGGAGGACGGGTGTAACGTGGGCGAACCGCGGTGCGCCCACTATCACTCGCGCGGCTGCATTCTGGACTAACTGTAGTCGCCGGATGCACTTCAAGGGCAACCCCATGTAGAGCCCATTTTATTGTGGCAGAACCCCAGATATAGAATAATTTGCCTGTGAAGCCGAAACAAGCGCTCTCAATATCATTTGGGAGACAAGTCAAAGTATATTTGTTTTTCCAAATCTTTTACTGCCGCTCTTTTAATTTATGTGTTTGATGTCCATTACATTTTTAATGGATTTTTGTCTATCTTTATTTATTTTCTAAATAAATAATAAATGGGTTAAAGTGCTGCAAGTTTAAGCCTTGCTGAGATGCTGTGGGGCACTAGAGGCCCTGTCCAATAGATATTGCCAAACTATCTGAGACAATAAAATCTTTGTGTTTAAATTCCTACATACAAACATAGACTCAGAATTCAGAATTCTGCACACTCAATATTCTAGAATCCATGAAGACTTTTACCCCAGTAGATCTATTCCTGTAGTGGGATTCAAATAATTTAACAACCGGTTCTCTGTCCTAATGACCAGCTAGGTAAGTGTGGCTCAGTGGTCATATGACTGGGTGGGCATGGCCAACTCAACATCACGCACTTCGATGGGCGCTTCACCTTAGCTGTTACAATGTAATAAAGGTTAACCAGAGAGGCAGTGTCTGTAAGTGGGGCAATAAATATTAGTCTAGAAACAACACTGGAATGTTTCCTTCCTTCCTTCCTTCCTTCCTTCCTTCCTTCCTTCCTTCCTTCCTTCCTTCCTTCCTTCCTTCCTTCCTTCCTTCCAGGATTAGCCCTGTAAAGTGGGGAAAAAAACGAAAGGAGATTTCTTCCAACAACTGGTTCTCTGAAGTGCTTGGAAAGTTAACAACCGGTTCTCCCGGACAGGTGCGAACCGGCTGAATCCCACCACTGATCTATTCTAAATGTTCTTGTCTTGCACATGAAGCATAAGAATGGGGCTAGTGCAAAAGGAGCAGTCCCACAAAGCTCTTCAATATAATCTCATGTAAACAAAATATGAAGGAAATTATTTTCTCCATGGCCTAATACAGAGATTCTGTTTGATCCAGCCCCTTAAAAAACAATAATGTATATTGTATGATTTGCAAAATAAAGGTTGAGGAAGGAAACATGGACTTCCTGTTAAGTGAATGGCTGCGTACACATACCCTGATCCAGCCAGTCTACCAGGAAAGGTAAGAGTCATAAGAACATCAGATGTCCAATATAAATCACCTTTAAAGCCCTACATGGCCTAGGACCCGGATATCTACGAGACCGTCTTCTGCCGCACATCTCCCTAAGATCGATAAGATCGCACAGGATGGGCCTTCTCCAGGTGCCATAAGCTGGACAATGCCGGCTGGCAAGGCCTCGGAGTAGGGCCTTCTCTGTTGCTGCTCCGGCCCTATGGAATGAGCTACCCCCAGAGATCCGGACCCTACCCACTCTCATGGCCTTCCGAAAAGCTATTAAAACCTGGCTATTCCGGCAGGCCTGGGGCTGTTGACCTCCGATTGAGGTCCAGCCCCACTTAGATTGGGTGCATGTTGTGTCTTTTTAAATTTGTTGTGTTTTATCTGTTTTTATCTCTTTTAATTTTGTTTCTATAAGCCGCCCAGAGTCCTTCGGGATTGGGCGGCCTATAAATTTAATAAACAGTAAACAGTAAATCAAACCATTACTATACTTAGTAGATCACTATTTGAATCGTAATGCCTTTCTGCTGAGATGGCCAAATTAACTTCTTCGATTACAGTAGAGAAAGGACAAAAAAGACATTTATTGCTGACTGGAAACTTCTTATGGACTTTTTGAGTAAAACAGAAGAAATAAATTCATGATTTATGGTTTAGATAAATAGGCTAGATGTAGAGTCATCTATCCTATTTATCTTTTAGAGAAAGAGGTAAATTTATAATTGCACATCTTGTGGTGCTAAAGATCAGAACTCACTTTCTATTTTTTTTCCTTTCCCCCCCATTTTTCTTTTATTTTTTATTTTCTTAAATCTTAGCTTTCTTTTTCATTTCTTTTTCTTTTATGCTGGTTTCTATTAGTTTTTGCGTTCCTTTTTTTAAAATTTTTGAATAACGTAAGAATAATTATTTCAGAGGTTTTGCCCAGAATTTTTCTATAAATGGCAGGGATTCCGTCTGAAATATTCAACATGCAGGGCATAAATTTTACCCGCATGTTCTGTTGAGAATAATGGACGGTTCACTATCTCTGGATGTTTCGTTCATTGTCTATTCTTTATGGTAATATTCAAAATGGTTTGTTTAAAATGGAGAAAAACCCTAGAACCGGTATTTTCTTTTTACTTAAAAATGGGGGGGGGGAACCCTCCTCTTTGCAGGAAATAGGCAATTTGGAAATATACAAAATAAAATAAAATTTAACATTTACTCAGGAGCCAAATACACAAGAGCTGAAGCTTCGAGAACCAAAGAAACAACACATAAGAAATATGAATAAAATTTTCTCCGGGATACATGATATTCAGGCTGCAAAGAGCAAACATTTCATTCAAGTATGCTCCTGAACTCTATTTTAGACATAAAATGGCAGACTTCTGAATGCTAAATGAAACTAATTAATAGTTAATATTAAAAAGTACTTATGAGGAGATTTTGAAGGGAAGGAAGTCATGTCTACTGATATCTCTTTTTTAAAAAAGAATGAAGTATAATGTTTAGGCATGAATTTACTTTAAAAGCAATTATGAGAAATAAATCATCCACATAATTTTTCAGAAATCTATGAAACCCCAAATTTGTTTATCATTTACTAGAAAAGTCAAGAATAACATTAATCAACATCCACCACAAAACATGAAAATTTGTATATATTTCTTATAGTATATCTATATATCTATCTCTATCTCTATCTCTATCTCTATCTCTATCTCTATCTCTATCTCTATCTCTATCTCTATATCTATATCTATCGATAGATAGATATATTGTGTTATATTTGTGCTGATAAATAAATAAAGGCACAAATATAACACAAAATGTGTAACAAAGGCAACAGTAAAAATGTTGGGTTTCTGTTGTGATGGACTCTTGTGACGAGCTGAAGGACAGAGAATGGAAGCAGTGTTCTTCCTCCCATATTTGGGCAAACCAGGGGTTGTAAAAATCTAAGTATGTATGTATGTATGTGTGTATGTATGTATGTATGTGTGTATGTATGTATGTATGTATGTATGTATGTATGTATGTATGTATGTGTGTGTATATATATATATAATATTTTAAGTTATATTGATCATATTACCAGGGGGTAAAAACCTACACTGATATTTAGTAGAGGTTCTGGACATAAAGGTATTTCAGCACAGTATATTACGTGTCTTAATTGCGCACAAATGCACACACACACACACACACACACACACAGTATATATGTGTTTGTATGTGTGTACACACACACACATACACACACACAGTGGTGGGTTTCAAATTTTTTTCGAACCTACTCTGTGGGTGTGGCCTCCTTTGTGGGAGTGGCTTGCCGGCCATGTGACCTGGTGGGAGTGGCCTGCCGGCCATGTGTTTTCTCTCTCTCTCTCTCTCTCTCTCTCTCTCTCTCTCTCTCTCTCTCTGCTTCCTTTTGTCTCTCTGTTCCTTTTTTCTTTCATCTCTCCCACTTTTTCTTTCTTTTTTTCTTTATTCTTTATTTCTTTCTTCCTTTCTTTCTCTTTCTCTTTCTCTCTCTGTGTGAGTCTGTCTCTGTCTGTGTGTGTGTGTGTGTGTCAGTGGTGGGTTTCAAAATTTTTTGGAACCTCTTCTGTAGGTGTGGCCTGCTTTCCGGGTCCACTGGTGGAACCTCTTCTAACCGGTTCGGTAGATTTGACGAACCGGTTCTACCGAACTGGTGCGAACTGGTAGGAACCCACCTCTGCACACACACCAATTGTCAAATGTGTCAAATGAAATGTCTTGTATAAAATATGCATGCCTTTCAGTATCACCACAGAGTGGACTCCATGGCAGTTTTGCCTAATTTTAGGGAATCCCTGATTGAATTAGTCACTAATAACAATGGAAGCCATCAGTTCTTTCTTTAAAAAGAAACACATATTTATCACTGGCAATCTTCAACACCTAAAGGTATCTTTTGGACACACTAGACTACAATTCCTATCCTCCCCAATATGCTACTCACTCTGTTTCTTCTTAACACACCTAAATAGTATCGGGTATCGGCTTGGGGAAAATCTAGGATTTTATAAAAAGAGGCAGGAGAAATGATAACCCAACAAATGTGGCTTCCACTTCAGTTCTTTCTCTCTAGCAGCAAAATAACAAAAGAAATGAAACTCTAGAAACTTTTATAAAGGGGGATTTGGAAAGGTAGTAAAATATATTTTGCTGTTTTTCCCTTTTGTGTCAGGCTACCTGCCTTGAGGACCACTTTGGTTCCTGTCTTATCTTCCTTTCCCTGAACGTGAAACAGTGAAAACAGTTGTTGCGTTGAACTGATTGGTCTGCAAAACAGAAGTGAAGACACTTCTTTTTTTATGCACCTGCAGCAGGTGTGCAATTCAGGAAAACAAAAAAAAAATCTTCTTTGACAATTTTTTAAAAAAATGCAACATTGCTGAAAAATATCTAAATATTTATTTTTTTATAAAAATAAAAAAACTCTATTCTGTCACATCTGCATATACTGCCATCCTATTTGAAAACACAATACAACAAAAGTTCAATTTAATGGACCCCTTTTTATGCAAAAGAACAAAGTTTTTTTTTCCGGATAGCCCCCGAAGTAACAAGCAAGTCCATTGCAACTGAATATTTTATGATAATTTTACATCATTCATAATTTATATCATTTGCCTGATGAGAGGCTTACCAAAACAAGGCAAATTGATTGAAATCACAATCTGCTTCATTTGTATTATGGAAATGATCTACATTATAATAAATGACATGATCAGTGATGTCACAAATATTTGGGGATAACGCACCCACTAACCCTCTCCCTCGATCTGCTAAATTAAGGTTTTATTGTATATAAATTGATACAGTCTAAGAAGGAATACAATTATTCCTTGTTAGGGGTCAGCATCATTATGGGTCAATTTCTTCATGATTATTCTTGTATAATATTTACATGCTATTTTATTTTTGTGAATCATTAAGAACAGTTTTTACCTTTGGAAAATTATAACACTCTAAAAATTTGAAGGTTAAATCATGATTCTTAACTCTCGTCTAAAAGAACTTTCTCCTGTCTGGCTGCTCTCCAGGTAGGTAAAACTGCAACCTCAATGTCCCCAGACAATATGAAAATGCTGTTGTGTTTCTTACTGAGATATTTTTAAAAAAAAGAACAATACCACTGGCTATGAAGAGGAGCCAACTGAGTTGCAATCTAATAATTCTGGAATGCACTTTACTTGGGAAATGTTGATCAACACTGATTTCAGATCCCCAAGCTTTTACAAAGTATTTCTCTATCCTTACCTGGAAATGCTAGACACTGAAAGTAGGATCTACTGAAAGTCGAAGTATGGCTTTAACACAAAGCTACATCACTCTCCCATAGAAAAATAACTTTCATAAATTCAAACAGAAATTTAACACTGGCTCTTTTTATGCAACACGATGTCCTTTCCACAGAGAGCTGTTTACACTGGAAATAACAATGCTTTATTTATAATAAATATTAGCAATAGAGGGAAGCAAACAATGACTATGCTGCCCATCAATTTTTTTAAAGACTATTGTCTCTTATATTGGGCAAAAATAGAAGTGTAGCAATGGAACTGTCTACGCCATTGCATGGTTTTCCAACCATATGACTTCCTTGGGACACATTGAGGAGTTGTCTTCGGCCACATATAAATATATAATAGAGTTAATGTACATAAGTAACAAACTCCCCTTTTTAATATATTTTTAATCTTTTGGGCTGCATTACTAGCTTTCCAGGGCCATATGCAGCTAATGAACTGTAGGTCAGGCGTGTCTGGTGTGTGGAGTGTTTGAAAAACACTAACTTATTTAGTGAATCAGTAAGTTTTTTGAAAATCACACTTTTCAAAAAAAAAAAGCAGGGGTTGAGTTGTCTGAAAAGCTAATTATATTCTATTCAAAATGAACACGCAAATCCATTCCAAAGGGGGAACATATCAAATTAATTTAGAATGAGATAGGCTTTGGATATTTTAACCCACTTTCCATCCGTGGCACGACAAAACCGCGCTTGACGAAAGCGCGCCCGATTAAATCGCGTCGCTGACGTCATCAACAGGGCGACAACAGCGAGCGCGGAGAAAGAAGGGCGCTTTAAATAGCGCTTTAAAAGCAAGCCGATTCAAGTTAAGGTAAGGGTTAGGTTTGGGGTTAGCTTTAGGGTTAGGTTTAGGGTTAGGTTAAGGGTTAGGATTAGGTTTAGGGTTAGGTTAAGGGTTAGGGTTAGGTTTAGGGTTAGGTTAAGGGTTAGGTTTAGGGTTAGGTTTAGGATTAGGTTTAGGGGGGTTAGGTTTAGGTTTAGGAGTTAATTTTAGGTTTAGCGTTTACAGCGTGCTTCTGTCTCCGCGCTGTTGTCGCCCTGTGATGACGTCATCTGCGCGGTTTCGTCGAGCGCGCTTTAGTCGAACGCGGTTTTGTGGTGGAACCCTTTCCATCTGCCTTTGTAGCTTGACCATGTCAAACTCAATACTAGGCATATCAAAGCCTAGTCCCGTTATTCTCTGATGATACACCATGGAGCACCAGGTAGATATAAGAATTCCATAAGGAAAATAGCTGGAACCTCAATTTTGTATTGCTTGAGTAAAATGGGCTGACCAAATCCAGAGAAATAAAGCTCGCAAAGAATGATTTTGATAGAAAAATAATAATTCAGTCACCGAAGATGAGAAATCAATGAGGAAACCAAAGGCCTCCCCTGGCCAGGAGAAAAACCACCAAGGATATAAAAACAAAAATGTGGGCAGACTGTCAGTTTCCTTGAAGAATAATTGTGTGCAGGTTTTTTTTTTTTTTTTACAATTCCTTATTTCATCACTCTGACAGTTTCTAATGCAACCTGTTTTCAGGGTGATAAGGACACCTCTGCGACATAGGAAGAGGGCCTTCGCTTGGCACTTTAAGAGTTACATCCCTTGTGAGCAAGAAAGGACTTTGGTTAAGCAACCTGGATTTTGATAGGGAGCAAGATTCAGATTTAGAGCTTGTTATGGGGGGGGAGAAAGGCCCTGTCGCTTAAGCAATAATGCAAACTGCGCCCCAAGGATGTGCAGAGCCCCCCCCCCCCCCAATAAGTATCCAGGGAGACTATACACCTAATAAGAGGGCACTCTAGAGGGCATCTAGGGCAGCCACGGATTTGGCTTCCAAGCAGGCCTTTTTTTTCCATTTTAAGGCGCTGCCGCTTCTTCCACGGCCTCCTTCTCCCCCCCACCAGCCAGCTGCCCGCCAAGCTCTCCGCGGAGACTCACCCAGAGTTTTCACCGCGATCTGCCTGGTGAGGGGAGGCGGCAGGTTGATGCAGACCAAATCCACATCCTGGTGCAGCAGGACCTCGTCTATCCGGCTGGTGTAGAAGGGGACGCTCATCTCCTTGGCCAGTTCTTCCGCCTCTTCCTGAGTGCGGCCCCAGAGCGCCTTGACCGCGAAGCCTTCGTCCTTTAGAAGCGGGATGATGACCCGGGCGGTCAGGCTGGTGCCGAACACGCCCACCCCGGGCAGCATGGTTGCTGCTGCTGCTGCTGCGGCTGCTGCTTCTGCCTGCTTCCCTCCACCCTCACCTTTTTCCACCCCTTCCTCCTCCTCCTCCTCCTCCTCCTCCTCGCTGCGATCTGCCTTCCTTTCCTCCGCGTGCGGCCCTTTCGCGCGGAGCCGCAAGATTACCAGCAATGCGGGGTTGCTACGCTAAGGGCGCCCGGTCCCAACTGGGAACCGCTGCTGTTGCTGCTGCTGCCGCCGCCGCCGCAGGGACCCAGCGGCACCCGATCCCTGCAGCAGTGGCTGGCTCTGCTCCCGGCCGCGGGCCCCTGCCGCCTCCAGCGCCTCTTCATTTGCAAGCGGGTTGCCCGGCCGGCTCGCTGCCGCTGTCCTTCCATAGCCGGGTCATCCCCAAGCGCGCACGATCCGGAGCTCCCCGCGCTTAGCTGGGTTGCGCACAGGCGCGGGCATTCAAGGGATCCAGCGATCGCTCGTTTTGGTTTTCGTTGAAAGGTTCCCGATCCTCTGCAAACGCCCTACTGCATCCCGGCTGTCTCCAATGCAAGGGCGGCGAAGGGCAGCCAACAAGTGTCGCGGGAGGTAGGAGCAGCCGAAGCCCCGCTTCTAATCTCCATCTGCCATGTTCCCCGCAATACACGCCAAAGCGTTGTGAGGATAGGAGGAGTTTTGGCTGTCACCTCGAGTGGGTTTTTTCCTGCAACGCCCTCTGGAGCTCTCAACCTGTCATTGGCCCCCAGGCCGGCTGGAGGGTGGCTCCGGCTTGCAAGGGAGGCTTCCCCCGCCTGGCTTTTCTCTGCCTGGAGCTGAGCTGGCTCTTGGCGAAAGGAGATCGATCGCTAAGGAGTAAACAAGCAGCGCGAAGCCGGCCTGGCTGCCTTCCGCCGCAGCGTCTGACACCCGAAGCCTGACCGGTCAAAGGACGGGAGAAGGGCAGGGGGCTCCCGCTGGAGAGCACAGACCAGGAGCCTTGCCTCGCTCCAGGCAGCTTCCTGATCTTGTCCCTTTCGGGAATCGGAGCGGTTACAGCACATGGTTAACCCTCCCCATTCCCTCTACTACTCCCAGGGTCTCCAGACAACTTTAAGACTTGTGGAGAAAGAGAAGGAGAGGAGGGTGGAAGGGAGAGAAAGAGAAGGAGAGGAGGGTGGAAGGGAGAGAAAGAGAAGGAGAGGAGGGTGGAAGGGAGAGAAAGAGAAGGAGAGGAGGGTGGAAGGGAGAGAAAGAGAAGGAGAGGAGGGTGGAAGGGAGAGAAAGAGAAGGAGAGAGTAGGGCAGGAAGGGGAAGAGAGAGGGTAGGAGTAGGGGAGAGGTAAGGGAAGAAGGAAGGGAAAGGAGAGGAGGAAGGAAGTAGAGAAGGGAGGGAAGAAGGAAGGGAAAGGAGAGGAGGTAGGAAGGGAGAGAAAGAGAAGGAGAGAGGGCAGGAAGGGGAAGAGAGTGTAGGAGTAGGGGAGAGGTAAGGGAAGAAGGAAGGGGAAGGAGAGGAGGAAGGAAGTAGAGAAGGGAGGGAAGAAGGAAGGGAAAGGAGAGGAGGGTGGAAGGGAGAGAAAGAGAAGGAGAGATAGTAGGAAGGGAAGAGGAAGAGTGGAGGAGAGGCAAGGGAAGAAGAAAGAGGTAAGGAGAGGTGGGTGGAAGGGAGAGAAAGAAGGAAAGAGGGCAGGAAGGGGAAGAGAGGGTAGGAGTAGGGGAGAGGTAAGGGAAGAAGGAAGGGGAAGGAGAGGAGGAAGGAAGTAGAGAAGGGAGGGAAGAAGGAAGGGAAAGGAGAGGAGGAAGGAAGGGAGAGAAAGAGAAGGAAAGAGGGCAGGAAGGGGAAGAGAGAGGGTAGGAGTAGGGGAGAGGTAAGGGAAGAAGGAAGGGGAAGGAGAGGAGGAAGGAAGGAAATAGAGAAGGAGGGGAGGGAGAAAAGAAAGGGAAAATAAGGTGGTGTTATAACAGGGGCTAGGGATGGTAAACAAAGCAACTCAAACTGTATATTATAACCTTTTAAATGGAATAACAAAAGTATAAGAATGGCAAAGAAAAAGAATAACTATGTGAATGTATACCTATAATTGTATGTAAGAGAATAAATGACAGTAAGAATATAAAGCACAATATAGGTAAACAATGTTTTGTTATAAATAGGTAAGTATAAATAAATATAGAATTGTACATAAAAATGGATAACGAAAAAAAAATGAATGCAAGATAGAAATGTATAGAAGGGAAAACACTAACTGCAAAGAAACTGATACGGAACTGCTGTATGATATACGATGGAACTTATTGTTCCTATGTTGTTCTAAGTCATGTGTTTGTTTTTGTTGATGTGTTTATGTGTTTAAAATAATTTAAAAAAAAAAAGACTTGTGGACTCCAAGTCCCAGAATTCCCTAGCCATTCACTGGGGAATTCTGGGAGTTGAAGTCCGCAAGGCTCTACTCTGCTATACTCTGTGCTGAGCAAATCCTCATTTGCAAATAATTCCATTGTTCTTCACCCCTACTTCAGGGTCTGCTGCAGTTTTTTCCTGCAACCATTTAAAAAAAAAACATTTCTGTAGTAGACAATGTCAAAAAGTCAAATTGAAAGAAGTCAGAAATGAGTCTGAATCCAGTGAGTGAAAAGATGGGATCTACCATCTCCAGGGCTTCTCCAAAATCCCTGGATCTCTGACTTGAAATCAAGTATTTCTCATGCACATCTTTCCTCTGTTTCCGTAATGCTTGTGTTCAATTCCAATAAGGTATTGAGTGGCCTTTATAAAATTGTATAAAGTTGCAGGAGTTAAGGTATCAGGTTGCGGACTATGAGTCCTTAGTTCCACTTTACAGCCAAAGCCAGTAATCTTAGGCCGGTCACTGTCTCTCAGCCCTAGGAAACAAGCAATGGTGAACCACTCCTGAAATCTTGCCAAGAAAACTGCAGGGTCTTCAGACAGTTATTGGGAATCAATATTTTTGGTTCCACCACAAAACCGCGTTCGACTAAAGGGTGCTCGACGAAACCGCGTAGCTGACGTCATCACAGCGCGACAACAGCGTGGAGAAAAAAGCACGCTGTAAACACTAAACCTAAAATTAACCCCTAAACCTAACCCCCCTAAACCTAATCCTAAACCTAACCCTAAACTTAACCCTAAACCTAACCCTAAACCTAACCCTTAACCTAACGCTAAACCTAATCCTAACCCTTAACCTAACCCTAAACCTAACCCTAACCCTTAACCTAACCCTTAACCTAACCCTAACCCTTAACCTAACCCTAAACCTAACCCTAAACCTAACCCTTACCTTAACTTAATCGGCTTGCTTTCAAAGCGCTATTTAAAGCGCCCTTCTTTCTCCGCGCTCGCTGTTGTCGCCCTGTTGATGATGTCAGCAACGCAGTTTAATCGGGCGCGCTTTAGTCGAGCGCGGTTTTGTCGTGCCACGATATTTTTTCTTGAAAATAAACACACACACACACACACACACACACCATGAGAATGCATACATTTTTGCCCCCTCCCTATTATTTGTGCCTGAAAAAATAACTTAGCTGTTATTCCCAACGTTAAAATCGTTTTTAAATTAATGCATACAGAAATAATACTTAAGCATTAGTGACCTGTGAGCGGTTGACAGACTTAAATCAATGTGTGTAATTCAATACTGCGCAAAAGGGTTGCTATCGTTTTTTTTTAAAACAACAATCTCTCATAATCAACTATCTCATCCCTTTTTCTGCTTCTTGGCCTATCTCTACTTCCTTTCCGTCCTCTCCTCCCCCTGCCCAGGTTTCCAGTTTTTCAGCTTTTTCCACACACATATTATACTGAAAGAACATTTTTCACTGGCAATAAATATTTCTCTTACTCTGTTACAAACCTCTTTTCTTCCCAGAAGTTAAAATATATCTGAATACTTTGCAGTACCTGGCTAAATGGGAAAGGGAGAAGATGTATTAAGAAATAATTTGTAAGCTGCCCAGAGTCACCTAGCAGGGCAGATGGGTAGCATAGAAAATAAATAAATAAATAAATAAATAAATACATACATACATACATACATACATACATACATACATACATACATAAGTCACACCTTCATCTAAGCCATAAGAGGGAGATGGGGAAGGAGAGAAAGTTTCATTTGTCTCAAATTTAGAAACTCATTTTATTTTCAGGCTACATGAGAAACAGACATATGGGAAGCATGTGAAAATACCGCCCTTCCTCTACTTCTCACCTACCGGTAGTAGTTAAAAAGCTTTTAGGTTCATAGCAATGATAAAATCTCCCAACAAGCAGCCACATAAAACAAAAATTATTTTTTAGGTCATAGCAGCAGAAATGGTGCATGACAACGCTTTGTCTCTCTCTTTTTTTCACTGCCAGAAGGCATAACCACTTGAAGAACTGCTTCTTTAGCAAAAATAAAAATGAATTGAGTGGCAGAGAAAGTGAGAATAGGATGACAGAAAGAGGTAAAAAGAGGATAGGGGGGCGGAAAAACATCCTGTTTTATTATACACCTATTTATGGCTATCTTTGGCTGTGTTGATCTCTGCATGCATCCCAAATAAATTTTCCTGGGGAACACAACTCTTAATATAAAAACTTGAAAGAACTATTTTTTTTAACCTAAAAAAGATATTGCATATTTATTTAATTAATAAAAGGAGTGCCTACTTCCAATGCTCTGAACATAAAAACCATCACAGTTGACCAATTTACTTCAGTATCTTACATTATTAATAATATTTAGTATATCCTTAATAAATAAATAAATGTGTATTGTCTTATTATTGCTTGATATTAAATTCCAAAAATGGAAATAATTCATTAAGTAACCAAATGTAAATATGCAGCAAAACTATAATCTTAACTATAATTCTAGGAGCATGCTCAATATTATATTGTCTTTTGATTTATTTTCCTTGTTTCTGAACTAGAAAAAAACAAAGGAAAGCCATAAGGATGGTTTGGCAACTGATATAATATGACTTCTCACTTGCAACTGGAAGTTTGATAAGCAAGCATGGATCATAGATGCTTTGTTTCAGAAAGAATTCAAATTAGGAAGTGAAATATGCAATACCATTAAGTAAATGCCTCTTGAAGCTAGAGGCAACAAATAGGTTAACGTTATTATACCTAGATGTTTGTCTTAAAGGACTGACCTTTAATTGAATTAATTAATTATGTTGTACATTGGGCAAATTGAAGGAAATTCAAAGGGAATTTTCTAAAGGAAAGTCACTTTCATGACTGCGCATTTTATAAAAATGTTATGGACAGTAATTAGGTATTTTCTATTTGGCAGATAAAAAAAAATATGTAATGTGCATTGCATATTTTTCTCACACTTTCCACCTAAGTGTTATATGTTTGTGATTCATCTGGCACCTTTTTCAACACCATTTGCCTACTATAAAGTCACTGTATTTTATTTCTGCTTGCAGCTAGAAATAAGGGAGTAGTTAGCAAGAAATAAGGGAGTCGTTAGCAAGAACATCCATTAAACAAGAAAGAACTAGAGCTGTGAAATTAGAGCTTGCTTGTCAAACCCGTTGAAAACGTTTGGAATTCACCGATGTCTTAAATTACCTGTCTAAACAGGTCATCATCTGTTCCTACAAAGAAATGGTGCATTTTGTGCAAACCAGTTTTCAAATGCATAACATGGGTTCTCAGCAGGTTCAGTTTATGCAAGTGCGGTTTTACATGACACTAACGGTGATTCAGAGATAAAGAAACTGGTGATTCAGACCTGTCTGGTTCTCCCACACACATCTTCCTATTGAGTCACCCCAGCTCTACTGTTTGCTACAAAGGATGTAGAGAGGTTGAGATCTGGAGGTTTGCTGTTTTAGATGAATGGGAAATCATTCCTTTTGGAAACTTCATTATTCATTTCGCAGCCGCTGTAACCTCAGTTCTGTGAGAGGCTCCCCACAATGACCTTGTTCTTTCTTATAAAGGGCACATTTCTAAGAGCTATGAAATAAATGTTTCCTCCTCTAAAAAGGAACCGTATTATAAGTGTTGTCCATACCTGCAGAGTCCTGACAAAAGAAACCTATGCTGGCTCACTATAAGGCTAAAGGTACGTACTTAGCAAATGTGAACTTATCATATATGCTAATTTTCTCATTAGTGACTTTATTTTTCTCCTTCAAATCATTGTGATTGGAAAAGAGCAGGGGTGTCAAACTCGATTTCATTGAGGGTTGCATCAAGGTTGTGTTTGACCTGGTGGGGGGGCTGGGTGTGTATGTGGCCAAGGTGAGTGTGGCCAGCATGATTTCACTCGTGCCGGCCACGGGGGGTGGGGGTGCCTGTGGTGGCCAAACTGCTCTGCCAGCAAAAATGGGCTTCCGAGCTCCGTTTTTGGCTGGGACAGCCTCCTGCAGCCCTCTGCCAATCAAAATGGAGTGGGGAGGGCACACACGGCCGTTGCGAGCTCTGTTTTTGGCTGGGACGGCCTTCTGCAGCCTTCTGCCAGTGAAAATGGAGCTCGGGAGGGCCATGTGCGGCCAGTGGTGGGTTTCAAAATTTTTTCGAACCTACTCTGTGGGTGTGGCCTCCTTTGTGGGAGTGGCTTGCTGGCCATGTGACCTGGTGGGAATGGCTTGCTGGCCATGTGTTCTCTCTCTCTCTCCTTCCTTTTGTCTCTCTGTCCCTTTTTTCTTTTTTTCTTTCATTTCTCTCTCACTTTTTCTTTCTTTTTTATTTCTTTCTTCCTTTCTCTTTCTCTTTCTCTGTGTGAGTCTGTGTGTGTGTGTAGCTCTTTGCCTCTCTCTCCCTCCCTCCCTCCCTCCCTCTGTCAGTGGTGGGTTTCAAAAAATTTTGGAACCTCTTCTGTAGATGTGGCCTGCTTTCCGGGTCCACTGGTGGAACCTCTTCTAACCGGTTTGGTAGATTTGACGAACCAGTTCTACCGAAGAGGTGCGAACTGGTAGGAACCCACCTCTGTGTGCGGCCCTCACAAATTCTGTTTTTGCTGGCAAAGGCACCACGGGCCAGTCCTTTGCTATTTCCAGGGCAGCCCCACCGTGGGACTGATCTGCCTCCCCCCCTTCCTCCCAGGCTTTGAGTTTGACACTCCTGGATAAGAGTAAGAGGACTGATTTATAAGTCAGATGGCAATCACAAAGGGACAACCCACATAGATTTGCTCTTCCCCTTTCTTGCTTTCTCCGTGCACATAGAATCTGGCTTTTTAGGATAACTATTCTTTTTTTTTTTTTAATTACATATTTAGTTCTCATTTCACAGTAATAAATTCAAAGGAAAAAAAATTAAATTTCAAATATAGTGAATGTCAAAAGTAGAGCAATCAATATTATTTTTAACAAGAATTTAAAGAACATCTTTATAGAAATACAATTGCTGGATGGTATCCCAAAACATTACAGAAAATATACTGAGGATCTGTATTTTATTTCCCACATGGGTTATGAGACTGAGAAAAAAGAATCTTGCAAAGATACTTATGCATGACCCGAAATATAACTCGATATTTAAATGATAGGAAAGCAAATTCTGATTGAATATAAGAATAAAACCTTTCAACAGTGAGAAGAGTTCAGTAGTGGAACCAGTTACCCAGAGAAATGGTGGCTTTTCTCGTGTTGTATTCAAAATGAGACTTGTAGATTGCATTCAGAATGAGTTTTGACAGCCACATCTTGACGATGTTTTCATTTGGATTCCTGAACTACCTCAATGTCCAAAAGGATCCTTTCTAACTCTTAAAAAGATAGGACTTCCCAAATTTCCTGGAGCAAATAAATCAAAAGCTCCTTTCTAGTGCATAAATCGAATAATAATATGTTTTACTACTTATCTCACAGCAGGTGGCAGCATTTGAATTAGGATTGAAAGCCAAACTGCGTCAGGCCTTATTAGTCCTTGGATGGGATTCTTCCAGGAATTAGTAAGGCAATTTGTAAAGATATATATGCATATGTTTGGTGTGTAGGTACATACATACCAGTGGTGGGATTCAGCCAGTTCGCACCTATTCGGGAGAACCGGTTGGTAACTTTCTAAGCAATTCGGAAAACCGGTTGCTGGAAGAAATTTCCTTTTGTTTTTTCCCCACTTTACAGGGCTAATCCTGTAAGGAAGGCAGGAAGGAAACATTCTAGTGTTGTTTCTAGCCTAATCTTTATTGACCTGCTTACAGAAACTGCCTCTCCGGTTAACCCTTATGACATTGTAACAGCTAAGGCGAAGCGTCCATCGACCTGAGTGACCTTGAGTTGGCCACGCCCACCCAGTCACATGACCACCGAGCCCCACCTACCCAGATAGTCATTAGGGCGGAGAACCAGTTGTTAAATTATTTGAATCCCACCACTGATACATACATACATACATACATACATACATACATACATACATACATACAGGTGTGTAGGTACATACATACCAGTGGTGGGTTTCAAAAATTGCTGGAACCTACTCTGTGGGTGTGGCCTCCTTTGTGGGAGTGGCTTGCCACCCATGTGACCGCATTTGAAATTATGAATTAGTACTTAGGTCGGTCCAAGTAGCTATTCAGAAACTCTGGCATTGAAGCATGCAAGTCTTAAAGCTGTCAAGTTACAAGATCCTTGCCAGTGGTGGGTTTCAAAAAAATTTTGGAACGTTCCAGGGGGCGGAGCCTGTCGCCGAAGAGGGCTCAACGGAGCTCCTCTCAGGGATCTGGTCTGTATATCTAAATAAGATCATAGATATCACCCCTTTTTGGCTACAAAGGGGCAGGGAGTTTTAGCTCTGTGGCTAGGGTCTATTCGTAGTTCACAGCCTTCTTTCTTTTTTTGGCTGTGGACAGAGATTAGATCCAGCGTAAGCGGAGCCTTTATCTCCAGCCAGTTCTTCTCAGCTGTTTTTTTTGCAGCCCTAGACAGGCGACTCCCCCCCCAGGACAAAGCAAAGTTGTTTGAAGCTAGGATTAATACGGGCGGGTCCCACCCCTGTGAGATTTTTGCTTTTATTACTATCTTAAACACCAGCCTCATTTGTCACAGAGGCTTCTTTGTTTAAACGGACTTCAAAATGGCGATTTCTCTCCGTTGGTGACTGATAGGGGACGTACTTAGCCGGCTTTATCTTCCTGCAGACCGCTCCTTAACAAAATAATTTTTTTTTCTTTTGGAAACAGAGGGGAGCGAGAGCGCTGTTTATTTGTTTATTTATAATGCCATCCAGGTCAAAAGCGAAGCGTTTCTCTACGAATGTGCTTAAAGAATCTATGAATGAATCTAAAGAATCTATTATGAAATCGTTGCCCTTGTCTCCTACGCCCTCTACTGGAGAATTCTTAACACAGGAATTTTTCTTTCAAATGTTTAAGGATTTTAAACAGGAAATCAAGGAATTTGTATTGGAGCTATATGGTAATTTAAAGTCTAAAATTGCCCAACTGAAGGCGAGTACGTCTGTAGCTGTGTCTACCCTGACAGATTATACCGCTGAAATGGAGAATAAATTGGAAAGCTTGGAGGAGGCTAATTCTAAATTGACTACTAATATTCAAACTTTACAACAAAAAATTAGAGATACTCAAGAACAGCTCGTTATGATAAATTTTAACAAGAAGGCATTTGCAATAAGAGTCAGAGGATTGCGTGAAAAGGAGCGAGAGAATCTGAAACAGACCTTTGTTGAGGCCTTCAGCCATGCGGCGGGAAGCCCGGGACTTAATTTTGATTGGCAGATCCGGAAAATCTATCGCCAGAACTCGATGGTAGCGGAACAGCGACAGCTCCCGAGGGACATAATTATATATTTCTCCACAAAAGAATCCAGAAATGCGATTATGCAAAAGTTTTACAATAACAGGTTGCGAGTCGATGGGCAGGATCTGATTGTCTTCAAAGAAATACCATCCCAGATGTTAAAAGCAAGAAGAGACTATACTCTAAGGAGCTTATAAACCACCAGATTCAATATAGATGGGAGGCCCCAGCCAGCATTACGATCACATTTAAGAATCAAAGATTTCGTCTCAATTCTGTTTCGGAGGCTCGAGATTTCTACTATAAGACTTTGAAGGCGGGACTTCCTGATTTACTTGGAAAAGAGGAGAGACAAGCCGAAGGAGAAGGCAAGCAGCAGACCACATGGCTGCAAGATGGAGGGGGTAGCTCTCCCTCTCTCGGAGAAGCAGAAGAGCGGAGACCGAGGATTTAGACATTCCAAAATATTCGCCAAAGTTTTGGATTGAATGGGGGTTTGCGATCTCTCTCCGGTAGAAAAAGTGGAACTGGATATTGGTGGTGCGATATTGGGACTGAATTATGTGGATGCTGAATGTATACTTCACGGGACTTGTATGTCTGAATTTTAATTTAATCTGTCCAGGACTCTAAAGTGAAGAGAGTGGTGATGGTAACTTTATTGAACTTTAGTTGGGGAGGAGGGAGTCGGGTAATGCGAGATAGGTGGAGGGGGAGCGAAAGCTTGATCAGAGTATTTCGAGTTAAAAGGTAAACTGACCTCTGTGTGAATTATTGTTTGAAAATAAGGTTAAGAAAGATTATTTGGAGGGACTATGGGAAATAGTGGTAAACGTCAGAGAAGCAAGGTATGAGAGTAAAATGCACGCGGAATGATTTATGTTGTTTAAATGCAAAGGACGAGGGTAAAATGCATGCGAAATGATTTACGTTGTCTAAATTCTATTAGAAGGGAAAGCTTGATGAGATTATTTTAAAATAGAAGGCAAATTGATTCTTGTGTAAAGTATATGTGGAATGATCCACGCTGCTTAATTTTTATTAGAAGGGAAAGTTTGGTGAGATTATTTTGAGCTAGATTGTATACCGATGTCTGTATAAATTTGTATAAATTTTTATTTGAATATAAGGTTAGCTTGAGGAGAGTATTTTAAGATAGAATGCAAACTGATTTTTGTGTAAAGTATTATCTGAATATGTGGATAGATCCACGCTGTTTAAATCTTATTAGAAGGGAAAGCTTGGTGAGATTATTTTGAGCTAGATCGTAAACTGATGTCTGCACAAAGTTGTATAAATTTTTATTTGAAAATAAGGTTAAGGAAGATGAACTGGAGAGTCTATAGGAGGTTGGGGTAAATAACAAAGAAGCAAGAGATGAGAATAGAATACATATAGAATGATTTATACTGTCTAAATATAAATAAAGATGGGGGGCTGAGCTTAATACAAAGAGCTCTTTTTTTCTTTTTTTCTTTTTTTTTTCTTTTCTTTTCTTTTCCTTTTTATAATTTGTAATCTCTTTTTTATCTTTTTTTTTTATATATATTACTTTTATTTTGAATTCATACGATCATAAGATACTTTAGAAGGGGTTTAACAGAAGGCAGTGCCAGGTGTGGGCCCTGGGAAGTCGGGGGGACTAGGGATGGGGATTTATGGGGGGTGGGTGGGTGGGAGCTTATATAGTTTCAATAAGAAGAAGAATGCACTTGTATACGGTTGTTCTTTCTTTTTTTCTTTTCTTTCTTTATATTTTTTTTCCCTTGGTTTATTTTATTTTTTATTTTTTTATTTTTTTATCATATTATAGCTCAATAAGAGTTGAATAAAGGAATACACCAAGGGGAGAGGTAGAGGGAAAGAAGAGGGAGGAGTAAGGAAGGAGTAAGGGGAATGTAAGGAGGGTGTAAGGGGAATGCTAGGAGGAAGGGGAGAAAGGAAGGTTTGAGGGGATAGGGAAGTAGGAGGGGAGTGTTAGAGGGAGGAAAGGAAAGTTGGAGGGGAAAGATGGGGTGTATGGAGGATGGAAGTGTCAGGTGGGGTTGTGAATGATGATGAGTTGTGTCTTCTTTTTTATTTTATTTTATTTCTTTTCTTATAGCAAATATCCAGTATATATGTGATTGTAAAATGGAATATGAAAATGAATAAAATATATATTATTAAAAAAAAAAAATTTTTTTTTTGGAAGCTCTTCTGTAGGTGTGGCCTGCTTTCCGGATCCACTGGTGGAACCTCTTCTAACCGGTTTGGTAGATTTGACGAACCGATTCTACCAAATAGGTGCGAACTGGTAGGAACCCACCTCTGATACATACACTTATTGAAGAAGACAGTGACAATCATTTCCATATTATTAGAATGGAACCAACCGAATATCTTCATGAAATAATTAGAAATAAAAATTGACCTAACTATTTTTTTAAATGTTCCTATATTTTACCAATGCCTTTAATAGGCCAACCCAATTCTTACAAAATAGCATGCAAGCATTTAGAAGTTTTTTATAATTAGGCAAGGTAATTTCCAGAAACAGAAAGGAAGGAAAATCTGGATTTGTCCTTATGATTTAAGTCCCAAGCTGATCTCAGGAGTAGATAATATTCATTGAAGTCTTATTCACAGACGGCAGCAGATTTTGAAGTGCAACCAGATGTTGAACAGCCTGCAGGTATCCCAGCCGACTGCTATCCATCACACATGTGATGTTAAGTTATATTAAAGTCATTTACAAAGATTCCTATGAAGAAGAAACAGGCGAATATTTATTTTCTTATTCAAAATAATTGTTGATTCCCCATTTTAGGCATATAAAAAAGACTGCATAAGACTAAATTCTGTTTTCATTCTTGGATAAGTGAAAAATGTAATTCAACTAAACATCAGTTGCTATATTCCTTCTACTTTCTCAGTTTAGGAAACCAGCTGTCATACTCGTAGCTTTTTTTTAATGCGGAGCAAATCCTAATCTTTATCATTACATAACCTTATAAACCTCTGAAAAAGCCTGTCTAAAAAAGCCTGACACCTTGTGTTTTAGTATCCAAATTCTTCAGTATGAAAGTTAGATTTATAAAGGAACAAATTTTACGAAATTCAGAGTAACTAGGGGAAGACATTGAATTAATATACATCTCACCAGAGGGCAAAAGAAGACTGATAATGGTATGTAGTATCATTAAATAATAATAAAGTTGTAGAAGTATGCATTTCAGGGGTGGGTTTCTCGCCCCGTTCCAACCGGTTCGGTTGGAACGAGGCCGGCGGCGTCCTCGCGCACGCACGCAGCGCGCGTGTGCACGCACGCGGCACGCGCATGCGTACTAGCATCTGCGCGATGCTCCAGCTGCTCCTGGAGGATCGCGCAGGCGCTGTATGCGTTCTGCGCATGCGTGGAAGCGCAGAATTCGTAAAAACCGGGTAAGGAGCGGGCGCGGGTGTGCGGGCGCGTGCGGGCGCGGAGGGGGGCTTCGCCGTTCCCGGAAGTTACTTACTTCCGGGTTCGGCGACCAACCGGATCGCAGGGACCGGTGCGAACCGGTCGAAACCCACCCCTGATGCATTTATGTCAAAAACAAACTCAATTTAATAAACAGCACTGATTCCATAGTTGTCAGCCTCCGCTTTGCTGCTTCTTCGGCTGCCATTGAAATGGGGAGGGGGGGCATGGTATTTGGGAGGGGAATCATTGTTGTGCTGGAGGAAGATTCTAGATTTTGAACTGACCACCTTACTGCGCATGTGGAGGAGGAGTGTTTCCCACCAAGGCCAACGGAACCAGCATTCCATCCTGGTGATGCCTTTCAACGTTATCTCACACCTGACATTTGGGAGAATTATGATTGGACTGTATTCGGGATCCCAAGGGGAGGGGAATGAATTATACAATATATTATTCGCTTTCGCGCCTAAATAATCAGACTTCGCTTCGCTTCGCTTCTATTCATTTATAATTAGTAAAAGTACACTTGATTTCAACAAACAGAGTCCGGTGGTTTTCTTTCCTGATTTTTGAATGAAGAAGGGCTGACAATAGTTCTACATATATACACATTTGTACTAGATTCAAAATTTGGGCTTCTTTTAACGTAAAGTTTTAATGCTCAAACTTTTGTTTGATTCAGTGACTGTAGACAGCAATCTTGAATTTGACAGAAATTTCTATTAACTCTCCTTACTGACTTATAGCTCCTGTTTTACTGACTACTGTTAAAAGTCGATTTGATTTTTAAAATGTTCTAAACGTCTTAAATTGATGCAAGAGACTTTTAAAGGCAGCACTAAGATAATGTTATTTAAAATTGTATATTTAACCTGGTCTGGCTTGTAAACATCTTTTTCTCTCTTTAAAATGGGGTTCTTAAATATCCACTGAAATAAACAAACAAATAAATAAATAATGAGGTAGCATATAAATCCTTTCTCCTTAGTGCTTTTTTGACAGCAGGATCCCAGACCTCTGTAGCTGGGCAAAATGCCATTGTCTCTAGCTGTGTCAGCAGCACTTAATTCTGTTTTATGTCTTGTCTTTTCACAGAGATTCCCCCACCCCCACCTCCTTCCTTGCACTTCTCATCTTGGGCTCACAATCAAGGCTTGAAAACACAATATTCAAATAAAATGTTAGAGAAACGCTTGCCTTTCCCCAATTCGATTTGCTGAGGTGAGCAAACATACATCAAAATATGTTTTTTATTGTTTCAATTATCAGGCTAATCGGGGGAAATGATTACATAATTGGAATTACATAATGTTTTTTTTAAATAAAATGAGATCTGCGTAAACTGATTGATTGGTGGCTATTAGACATGGCAGCAAAGCAGTGGTGGGTTTCAAAAAGTGTTCGAACCTACTCTGTGGGTGTGGCCTCCTTTGTGGGAGTGGCTTGACATCCATGTGACTGGATGGGAGTGGCTTGCCGCCCATGTGACCGGATATGAAGATGCCGACGGCACTTGTCAGAACCACCTTAAATTACCTCTCACACAGCACTGGCATGCTTAAGAATATGATGTAAACTTGTTTTTTAAAAGGCATCTTTGGTTTGCGTTAAAACAACTTCAACACATGCAATGTTCTGATTGCACCACAAACGCAGTAGTCATCCTTACCTTTCACAGAGGCACTGAGTTTTATAAATATGAGCATGATAGTGTAGAATAATCATATCCAAGGACCAGTGGTGGGTTTCAAAAAATTTTGGAAGCTCTTCTGTAGGTGTGGCCTGCTTTCCGGGTCCACTGGTGGAACCTCTTCTAACTGATTCGGTAGATTTGACGAACCGGTTCTACCGAATAGATGCGAACTGGTAGGAACCCACCTCTGCAGCAAAGGTGCAACTCTCTTTTGCGTTCAGAAACCATATATCTCTAGTTGAAGTCAACAGAACTGCAGAGTTTTGAGTGTTTTCATATGCTCCGTTAGCAGAAAGATTTGATATGGATAAAAAAAACATTTGGAACTAAAATCCTAAAGCATAACTTGAAATGGAATTAGGTACAAATTATGAACATGTAACAGTAAATAGGTACAAAATTTTATTAAGATTTGAAACAGCAAATGGACAGGTGAAAGATTGCATGACAAAAGTGGGCTATTAATTTTGGATATACTGTACTTGGCAGACAACGTGGGTAACTGGTATCAAATTTACAGTATCATTTTTAAATAATAAGTGGACAAAAAGGTATTTCAAACCAATGTTGGCAAGGGGAAAAACATGAAGGGACATTTTACTAGGCATGATGAACTTGTGAGTAAGCTAAGAATCTTCCGATGATGCAAAGGATTTTAAAGATAAATATCGTGAAGAAACCATAACTTTTTAATGGGGCCTATGAATTAGAAAAGATGCATGGACAGTTGATTTTTGTATATGGCAGGGGTGTCAAGGTGCTTAAATCTGGCCCATGGGGCCATCCTGGAAACACCGAACGACCAGCCTGCAGTGCCTCTGCCAGTGATGTGGCTCTCCTGAGCTCCATTTTTGCTGGCAGAGCATTCAGGCCACAACAGGCACCCCCGAAACGAGTGATGTCAAGCTGCCCCCCCCCCCGGCTACGCTCCCCCTCCGAGTCAAACACAATCCTGATACAGCCTTCAATGAAATTGAGTTTGACACCCCTGGTGTTACATACAGACGTACGTTGTTAGATTTACATGTTTTCACATGCTCACCGGGGATTGGTTGCCCAAACCCCGGGATGTTTAAACAACAGTCATTGGCCGTCTGGTCCTTAATTTACATGTTTTCACATGCTCACTGGGGATTGGTTGCTCAAACCCCGGGAAGTTTAAACAACTATGATTGGCCAGCTGGTCTGCTGGAGCTCCTTAAAAGGGGAGCTCCCGCAGCCCAGCCAGCAGAGCGCAGTCATTTACTCTTGCAATAAAAAATGCTGAAACTCACTCGCGCCTCTCGCCTGCTGTTTCTTGCCGATCTAACACGTGGTATATGGTAACTTATTCTGACCCCCCCCCTCCGTCCAGTAACGAATGCCGAGACAAGATTAACTGGAATGGACTTTAATAGCAAGACACCAACACCTCGGTGGCTGAAAGCCAAGCAGAACAAACAGATAAGGACCTTGGCAGCAACTTAGACAAACTCAGGCAATAAACACAGATAAGGCTTGGCAGCAATCCAGCCTGCTAAGCTCACAGTATTGTCCTCCGACATTCAATCCTGCGTTGACTTCTGCAAAGAGGGTGTGTGCACAAGTAGTCTTTTTATAGTCTGGAGAGGAACCGAATGACCATCAGCTGAGTGCAATTACCTCCTGTAATTGCATAATTGTTCTTGACGCCTAGTAGCTCTTCGATGGCGTGCATCCAAGAACAGCTCACTACTGGCCTCCGGCTCACTCGCCCTTGTCTCCTCCCCACTGGTCCAAGGCTCAGGCGCCCCCTGGTGGCCAACCAGCCTCTCTGCGCCCTGCTCGGAGTCGGAACCCTGTCCAGGGTCCTCCACATCCTCCAGAGCCGACTCAGAGGGCCCCTCGCTGTCAGAGTCTGGTGGCAGCTTCAACGGCTCCTGCGGGGCCACAACAGTAACTGCAGCAAGACTATATGCTCAACAATGAAAGAATAATGAAATTGCCACAGTGGAGGAATGGATTGTAAAAATGTCAGAACTTTTGCTGATATGAGAAAGTTGATTTGTTTGGTCAGAGGAAAAATAACAACACAGACCTTTTTTTTCCTGTACCTTTTTCTTTCTTTCCTATTTTTTCTTTGTATTTGACTTTTACTGCATGCCAAAGTCTCAATAAATATAAATGAATTCAAGAAAAAACCATGTATTCCTATTTATTAGATCCTGATGATTCTAAACTAAGTTGCCGAACGAAAGAGTTATTCTTGGCTTCTGAATTTTCCAGATATTATTCAACAGATATCTTCATGACGCAGATCTCTGCTTGCTCTCTGCTTGCTCTTTTATAATCGAGATTTGCTATTATACCACAATAGCCTAGTTTTCTTTTACACAGTTCTAAGCTGCTTACGCACTTGAGCCAGCTTTTCATGTATCACTCAGCAATTTCCAGTCTGGCTACTGTCGGTTACAATTGAGCGAGAGTTTTGTACAGATCCGTGCTTGAGTCGCATCAATAATAAATGGTTGAAAATGCTGGTTTGTTCATTTAAAGTTCAAGGGTATCACACTGAGATTTCCTCAAGGTGGTTACCATCAGTAGTAGAGAGACCACTTTTGCTCTGAGCAATAGCAGTGTTTGATTTGTAGCCAGGGAAGTACATTTGGATAAGCAAAGAGAGGTGGCCAGCAGATTCCAGGGATCAAAAAATAATGCAGGGGGAAATATTTTTTTCTCTTCTGCCCTGCTGTATTTTTGGTGGGCTAATGTTTATGTGGTTCTGTAGGAAGTTATCACCCAGCCCTCTCCCAGAAAAAAATGAAATATCCTAGGAAATATTGAAAAGGCAGAATATTTCTCTGGATGTGAAAAGAAAGAAACATGTTTTAAAAGACAGAATAGTTGCCTGCAGCTTCCTGCCCATCCCCACTTTGTCAATGGGCCATTAAGAAGGCCACGCTGGTCCACTTTACATAATAAAGGCTTCTCCACTTCAGCTCCAGGGGGATGGGATTAAAGCATGATAATATTGGCCCCAACTGACCACATGGCATCTGAGAACTCAACCAAACCTGGATTCAAAACACAGCCTAGAGAGTTGCCCTTGCATGGCCCCATGAGAGTCTGACAACCAATACATTTCTTATACAGGAACAGGAAACAGAGAGGTGCCGAATAGGTGCGAACTGGTAGGAACCCACCTCTGACACACACACACACACACACACACACACACACATACTTAACATCAAGATTTCTTGCTTGTATTAAAATTACAATCCAAAAGGATGCAATCTGTCCTTTTTTTAATGAAACGAATCCACAATATCAGGCTTACAATGTTTGCAGATCAATATGTTCCATGTGCTATGATTTCTTGGAGAAAAGACATGCAACGTTTTGCTAAACAATTAAGTGGCTGAAGATATCTTTGCAAACAGTTTATTTCAGCTGTCTGCAGTTCATAGGACGTCAAGGCATTGCTCAGCAGTTGCTCTTACAGATTGTAAGAACAGCAAAGGTGTCATGTTGGGAAGAGCAAATTAAGCACGGGGTTTACTTTTCCCTGAGTTGCCCTGTCAATCTAACCAGAGAGACTTAGCACGAAGGTCTGGTTGTCACGACTGAGTGTGCGATTTAGAGGCATTAAATGATGAAAACAGCAGTGCAATGCCAGCTACGCTGCTTTTTGCAAGTGCACAGTGACATTGTACACACAGATGAAAGGAACGGAATGTTGTCTCATGACAACACAAAAACTTTCATCATTTTGAATGAACCTTGAATCTTGTGGATACTCTAAGATGTAGTAAAGTATTATGGGGAAAAACAAAATAGATTAACTCACCTAGTCAATTAAACACCAGGCAGTTAACCTCATCATGTTGCTTCCCCCCTGCCCCCCTCAAAAAGCATACAGTACATATATAGAGCCGAGGTGGCGCAGTGGTTAAATGCAGCACTGCAGGCTACTTCAGCTGACTGCAGTTCTGCAGTTCGGCTGTTCAAATCTCACCGGCTCAGGGTTGACTCAGCCTTCCATCCTTCTGAGGTGGGTGAAATGTGGACCCAGACTGTGGGGGCGATATGCTGACTCTGTAAATCGCTTAGAGAGGGCTGAAAGCCCTATGAAGCGGTATATAAATCTAACTGCTATTGCTATTGCTATTGCTAACTCCCTTCTCCAATTCTTCTGCTGTAAGATAGCTTGGTTGAATGCGAGGGGTAGGTCTGAAGGTACCTGCTCGGCTTCCATGTGGCTAAGGTATTTATTTATTAAGAAAATTTATACAGGTAGCCCTCGATTTACAGTCATTCATTTAATGACTGTTCAAAATTACAATGGCCCTGAAAAAAGTGACTTACAACTGGTCCTAGTACTTACAAACAACTCAAGCATCCTTACGGTCACATGATCAAAATTTGGATGATTGGCAACTGGCATGTATTTACAATGACTGTAGTATCCCAGGATCACGTGAACACCATCGGCAATCTTCTCAGCCAGCTTCTCGCAAGCTCTCAACCTTTGATTCCCCCTCCCCTATTCTATTTTAGAAACACATGATTTCAGTCCCATATTTTTTTATTCATATTCCTTTTACTTCTCCTATGTCACAATTGATGCATACGTCATCCCAGTAGCAGGCAGATAATTAGTTCCATCTGCATCAGGTCTTCTTCTTATGGGTACATATAGTTTTTGTAGCCTCCATGCAGTGTTGATTTAAGAGGACCCACTGAAATATTTTGGGGGGTTGCTGTTTGCATTCCACAAGTTTTTTTCTGCTTAACATTTTTAGTTCTTACAGGTTTCTAAGATGATGTCATGACATTACTCAAGACTGTATGAAACCAGTTGGCATCTGAAAGAGGATCTGTCTCATTTGATCCAGGGATTCGGACCAGAGGAGTAATTCCCATTGCGTGTTGTTTGTGGTGTGTTCAGTCTAATTGTCTGTGAAAAGGGGAAACGAGTATGAAATTGCTTACAACATAACAGCGTAGCCTAATTCAATTTAATTAGTTTAGTTTACTTTATTGTCATTGCACCTCGTACAATGAATTAATCAACATCAAACAATACTAATAAAAGTGACCTGTATGTGTTAATGTCTGTATGCAATATCTGGAACCCTTAAGGTCAAGCAAACATACACTGTGCTCAACCCTGCTTCCTGTAACTAAAATCTGGCTGGGGTCGTAGTGAAGAGGAAATTAGGAGTGACTGCATAGTAACTCTTCTGAGAATTAACCACTTTGTGTGGTAGCTTTGTCAATCAAAAATCTTGTCCACTAAATGTTCAACACAGCAATAACAATACCTTTTAAAAGTATTCTTACATTGCTAGGTTCATTATTCCTACACAATTTGTTGTGAAGCATTGTTGCGGACACCCTGCAAATTAAAGTTAGCATTTTTGGTTTTTTTAGGATAATGCTTGAATGTTTTGCCATTCAGATTGCTGTGAAATGCAGTCATGTCTTTTGAGGGGAATCATTATAATCCAAGCTCTCTACTTGCATGCCTTAAATTCAGAGTCTAGTCCAAAATACAATACATTCCGTGTCTTCACTTAGTCAAGGATAAAGTTAAGATATTGTCACCACCTCTGTATTAGCATTTCCAATGTGATTGCTTTCTAGATGCATTAGCCATGCAAGGGGAAAGTTATGAGACCTGAATCTGAACTATCTGGAGGGAAGATAACAGGCTCTGGCTCACTGTAATGTAATCTCTGTTTCCTCAAATCATAAAATGGGTGGATCATCATCATCATCATGCACTGGTCATTATGTAAAAAATACGATTTACCTGTATCTAGAAAGTCATGGGAATATAAAGTGGAAAAATTTTGTGGGACTTTTGAATACAGACGGATCGTCATTTGGAAAGCAACATGCCAGATATCACAGTTATTGAAAACTGTAACGTACAATTTATGGACATCATGGTACCAGATGTCAGAGTCGAAGAACTGGGAAAAAAATCATGAAATACCGCGACCTGGCCATCGAAACTACGCGATTATGGATGAAACATGTAACAGTGATATTCATTGTCATTGGGGCACTTGGTACCATGTCCAAGAATTTTAGAAAATACATCAACAAAGCTTCCTGCAATAACACAAGCGGAGCTGCAAAAAACTGCGCTACTCAGAACATCGTATATTTTAAAAAGGTACTTGATACCTAGGATGCTGGCAGCAACCCTTATCAACCATTAGCACCAGTCAATGGTATTTGTGATGCATTTTCAAATGTTCAGTTGACTGAGTTTTATGTTTAATGAATAAAGTATATAATGATGATGATGATGATGATGGTGTCCCCAATTTATGACAATTTAGCCTAATATTTTTGTTGCTAAGCAAGACAGTTGTTACATGTGTTTTGCTCCATTTTACGTCCTTTCTTGACACGGTTGTTAAGTGCATCACTGCAGTTTTTAAGTTAGTAACCCAGCTGCTAAATGAATTTGGCTTCCCCATTGAGTTTGCTTATCAGGTCAATTCAACCGTCATAGATATGGGTCAGTTGCCAAGCATCTGAATTTTTATCATATGACCATGGGGATGCTGCAATGGTTCTAAGAGTGAAAAACAGTCACGTCATTTTTTAAAGTACTGCTGTAACTTCTAAATCGTCATTAAACTGCTGTAATTCAAGGACTACCTGAGCCTATTCTGACCTGACAGAAATCCTCTTTTCTTAGCTTGCAGGATTTCTGAAGCATTCTGTGGAAGAAGCCCAATTTGAAGTTGTTTGCAAAGCAAGTTTTCATCTGGCAGACTGCAAAGTATTTGTACATGTTTCAACAAAGTCCTACAATTTCTAGACCCTATCAGAAACTTTCTTTAAAGAAATCACAGTAGAAGCATTATGTAATCTAGGAAGGTTTTAATATCATGAATAGCTCATAGATAAGAACAAATTTAGTGGTTTTGACAAAGCACGGATTCATGATTAAAGATTGCATTTCAACCCCTTCTTGTAAACAGTTGATAAACAATAGCTTGAGAAAGAAGACAAGAGTACTTATGTTCCATGGAGACTCACTCACAAAACACAATTTATTTTAGAAGTATTTTAGAAAGAGGGAAGATGATCTCCATTTCTTCAGGGACAAACCAAGAGCTCAACATTCAATCTATTGTTGCTTCATCCTGATATCTTCCCTGCATATGGATCAGGAAACCCCTTCATTTCAGCAACTGACCATCTTGGTTCAGAATGATGAAATGGTGTATTTCCTATAAATCAGATCAATACAGAGGTTATGGTAAGATGGCTTAAGGCAACCGCAGAGACCTCAGCATCTGGAGCACCGCAGGCAAGGGAAAGCTCATTGGTTCCTTCACACTGGAAATGTTTACGCAAGGGATGGGTGAGATAATGTGACGCTAGCAAATAGTATCAGCACCCTGCCCACACAACTCTATAAAAAACACAGGAGTAGAAAGGAATATTGGCTGACCCTATTTTTTTTTCTCTCTCTCTCTCTTAGCTCAACCAACCTACTTCTTTGCCTTTTTCCAGCTACTTCTCTTGTTATCACTTTGAGGAATATGAAAAAAGAATTTACTACACTATTGTGGCCCAGCAGGAGCCGTTGGAGCTGCCACCAGACTCCGACAGCGAGGGGCCCTATGAGTCAGCTCTGGAGGACCCTGGACAGAGTTCCGACCCCGAGCAGGGCACAGAGAGGCTGGTTGGCCACCAGGAGGCACCTGAGCCTTGGACCAGTGGGGAGGAGACAAGGGAGAGTGAGCCGGAAGCCAGTAGTGAGTTGTTCCTGGATGCACACCATCGAAGAGCTAATAGGTGTCAGGAACAATTATGCAATTACAGGAGGTGATTGCACTCAGCTGGTGGTCATTAGGCTCCTCTCCAGACTATAAAAAGACTACTTGTGCACACACCCCTCTTTGCAGAAGTCAACACAGAATCGAATGTCGGGGAACTTTGTATGAGCTCGGCAGGCTGGATTGCTGCCAAGCCTTATCTGTGTTTATTGCTGCCCAAGCTTGTCTGTGTTGGGTTGCTGCCAAGGACCTGTCTGTCTGTTAATTAAAGGCCGTAATTTATCTCTGGCTCGGAGTGTGCTTTGGTGTGGAACGAGGAGGGTCAGAACACTATACTAATCAATAGTTCCTACTGGAATGGAGAAAGAAATGCTTGTATAAAAAAGTCTATATTCACAAACACATTTGCATCTGGTCACTTAAAAAATCAGGATATGTGCTTTGGTGAGTTCAGCGTGGCATATTTGAGCTGATGTGTGAGCTGTCTTCTTAGCCACAGAGAGCGGCCTGTTATCCTTCGTGGGGTTTGTCATACATCTTCAGCCCAAGTCTTCCAACCATCACCAGACTTGAAAGAAAGAAACACAGTTTATGGGAAATAAAAGAAAATAGAAAATTTTTGACATGAATGTCCTATCTCAAACATTCTGGTTTGGGGTTTAATTGGAGACAAAGAGGGGAAAGCAAATACATTGGTGGGGGGAAACTTTGTCTAGTGGTTAAGGTGCAAGGCTACAAACTAGGTGACTGTGAGTTCTAGTCCTCCCTTAGCCATAAAAGGCAGCTGGATGACCTTGGACCAGTCACTTTCTCTCAGCCAAGTGCACCTCACAGTGTTGTTGTTGTTGTGGGCAATGTAGGAGGAGGAAGGCGTGTTGGATATGTTCAAATAACCTTCACTTATTTGTACAAATAATTAAATAAATAAATAAAGTCATGGAAATGCCACATTACAACCAGACATCAGGTATGAACACATAATGACGGTGCTGCAAGAAGACCTAGTTTTGGTGTCACCGTAGCTTGTTGCAGATGCAAACAAGAAATGTTCTTGATAGAGATATTGACATGCAACCATTGTGGTCACTTTACTCTAGAGCAGTGTTTCTCAAGGTTGGTAACTTTGAGAAGTGTGGACTTCAACTCCCAGAATTCCCCAGCCAGAATATTGCCAAGGCTCAAAGACATTGAGAAACATTGCTTAGAGCAGGGGGGGTCAAACTGGTGGCCTGTGGGCCGGATGCGTCACGCACAAGCCACGCCTACCCCAGCTCCGTGAAGGGAAAAAAACATCGCGATACATCATGTGAGGGCAACGTGACGCCGCGGGTTTGACACCTGTGGCTTAGAGTAAGGCAGTTGGTTGGAAAAAGGGAGGCAGATTATAACTTGAGACTGTATAATCAAAGATTTGCGAGGCTAAAGAAATTTTCCAGTTGCTATTAAATTGTCATTTTTAATGTGACAGAGGGGAAAAAATTGTTAAATGCATGGGAATCACATGAATGGTATTAGCAATGCTAACTGAAAGCTAATTTAAAGCTAACTTAAGCCTAACTTAGTTCTGTTCCACTTCCTTCTTCTATTTCTGATCACACGCTGACATATCATTTAATGGCCAATTATGGTCCTCAGCCTGAAAATAACGTACATACTTGTGGTCGGAGTAGGTGGAAGAAAGAGGAAGAGAAACATTTTGGATATACTGTACTCCGGTCCCAGAGTTTCCAAAATTATGGGATTGCTCAATGTCATTTTGGTTATATTTGATAAACATGTTATTTAATCTAAAACTATTACAATTTTAAAAAGCCATTTCTACTAATGGTCAGTTTTTGAAAAGCACAGTTGTAGCATGGTGTTGTATCCTTAGACATAAATCTCAGTACGTTTCATAAAGCTCCCTCAAAAGTTAACACAAGAATCATACCCTTCATGCAACAGTGAGAACATAAAAGCACCCAGCTTAATACCTTGCGCCAGCAATCAATCCTGCTGGCATGAATTTCCCTGAGTTGTAGAATCTCATTCCCATAATGCCAGCTAAGGTTCCAGAAGCAACTAATGAAAAAAAAATTTAAATATATTAAAAAACAGAATACATGCGATGCATTATTATCTCATGGGTGTTTCTGTAAGGAACTGCCAATCTGAAAAGGATGTTAATGAAAAGCCAACAATATTCACTTAATATCGGTTCACTGACAAAACCGCGAAGCCCTTATCTGCGCCGACATAAGCGCGGAGGGCAAATCCGCGCCATCTGAAGCGCTAAGGAAAAAGGTGACCCTAGCGCGATGACATAACTGGGGAGGGCAAATCCGCGCCTTCCGAAGCACCCTAACCCTAACCCTAAACCTAACCCTAAACCAAACCCCTAAACCTAATCCTAACCCTTACCTTAATTTAAATCGGCTTTCTGCCGCCGCGCTGTTTTAAAGAGCCCTTAAACCAAACCCCTAAGCCTAATCCTAACCCTTACCTTAATTTAAATCTGCTTTCTGCCGCCGCGCTGTTTTAAAGAGCCCTTCTGTCGCCGCACTGTTGTCGCCGCGATGATGACATCACGGTGATGACGTTGCGGCTTTAGCGACGCGGTTTTATCGCCGCTATTTTGACGAGCGCGGTTTTGTCGGGCCACACTTAATATCTTATCTCTAAACACTCTCTGAGTCAAAAGATGCACTCCTACATTGCAACATTCTCAAATGAACACTTTTTAAAGAATATTTGCACTTCTACCTCAAACATATTCCAACAGTCCTCTTTTTTATCTAGTTTTCAAAATTATGTTTTATTTCAAAGATGTATTTTTGCCTTTTTTTATATCTCTCTTTTGGATTTTTTGGCCTACGATGGTAAATCGAGCAAACATCCCGGAGGTTGCTTTTTCAAAAAGCAAGTGGACTTTGCTTTTTCCTTGAAGATGTTTCACTTCTCGTCCAAGAAGCATCTTCAGTTTTTTGAGCAAACCAAACCAGCCCAATAAATCTGAATAATAAACTCCATTTTCATTCTATTCAACATCTATTTCTTGGGGGAATGAGATAGCTCATAGGGGTTAATGGTTAACATAATGGATTTGAACTAAACCTATTAGAGCCTCTATATACTTTTTGGTAATGTGATGTTCAAATGGTTTCCAAAATAGTATCTTGTTCCAGCGTTTGATATCTTCCCTAATTTACTGCAAATTAGTTCCCTTACTTTAAAAAAACGCGTAGGATTTTTTCAATTTCCTATCGAAGAAATTCTATTGGAGGATTTTGCGGCTATTGAGCAAAATCAATTGTACTCTTATGAATAAATGGTATTAAACACATTGAAAGAGTGCTGAGAAGAGCAACAAAGATGATTAGGGAACTGGAGGCTAAAACATATGAAGAACAGTTGCAGGAACTGGGTATGTCTAGTTTAATGAAAAGGAGGACTAGGGGGAGACATGATAGCAGTCTTCCAATATCTCAGGGGTTGCCACAAAGAAGAGGGAGTCAAGCTATTCTCTAAAGCATCTGAGGGTAGAACAAGAAAGCAATGGGTGGAAACTAATCAAGGAGAGAAGCAACTTAGATCTAAGAAGAAATTTCCTGATAGTTAGAACAATTGATCAGTGGGACAACTTGCCTCCAGATGTTGTGAATGCTCCAATACTGGAAGTTTTTATGAAGACGTTGGATAACCATTTGTATGAAGTGGTGTAGGGTTTCCTACCTGGACAGAGGGTTAGACTAGAAGACCTCCAAGGACCCTTCCGACCCTGTCAAAGGCTTGTAATAATTATATTTATGAGTCTTATGTATCTATTTGTTTCAGGTAGACTTACTCAGAGAAAGCCAAATGTTCTTTGGGTCTTGAGACAGTTGGTATGCTCCAAGTCCAGCTATCCCACCAAAAAGAAGACCAGCAGCCAAAGAGGGGACACTACCTTGAATAAACAAAATGAACTGTCATTGTTAAGGATAATAGCAATAGCAATAGCAGATTTTTATATACCGCTTCATAGGGCTTTCAGCCCTGTCTAAGCGGTTTACAGAGTCAGCATATTGCCCCCAACAACAATCCGGGTCCTCATTTTACCCACCTCGGAAGGATGGAAGGCTGAGTCAACCCTGAGCCGGTGAGATTTGAACCGCTGAACTGCTGATCTAGCAGTCAGCCTGCAGTGCTGCATTTAACCACTGCGCCACCTTGGCTCTTAAATAGACATTGGGCAAGCAATAGTATTTTGTTTTGATTACAACCCTTGGTTGGGATTTTTTTTAAAGGTTTCAATGGGGTGTTAATGTCCTTGTAAAATCTAATACACAGGAAGCATTAATTACCACTAGTCGGGGGACATCATTTATACCAGTGGTGGGTTTCAAAAATTGTTCGAACCTACTCTGTGGGTGTGGCCTCCTTTGTGGGAGTGGCTTGCCGCCCATGTGACTGGATGGGAGTTGTTTTTAATGTTTATTCAATTTTTTTTTTTAAAAAAAGCACTCTAGAAATGGAGAAACTTCAATTAAAAAGCATGTTTTTTCCTCTTTCAAACTTAAAATTAAAATACATTAGCTTTATTGATTTTCAAGAAACCATCAGTCATACTTCATAGATCAGTTTTGAAACTGAAAGTGTGCCATTAATTGATGAAAAAATATCTATTTTTTTAAACTTCATGAATCCTAGACAGAATATGGATCTTTCAAACACTAATTAAAGTAATAAATTGTCCTCAGCACTACTTATCCAAAGAGGGTTGCTTTGAACTCTTCAGTAGATCAAATTGTAAGACAGAAAAAAAACAACACATTAATAAAGACAAAAGCGATGTCACTTGTACCACACAAAATTGGGTGTTACAATATAAGATATCAGTATGTAGCAGCAGAAGCTGTTTTGTGAGATTATCACCCCAAAACAGTATCTCGCATAGGAGGAATCTATTCCCTGCAACAGTTAAACACCATCTTATCACAAGACTAGTAACAGCAGCTTATTATCAGAATGCAGGTTGAAAAATGCATGTTGGGAAGAAAAAAAAAACCTTGTTACTTCACAACTTTACATTTTAAGAACTCGATGATCGACACCAATATTCTTACCTGCTTTTGCATAGCCAATTATTCCACCAGAAGCTACTAAAGCTGCGTAGCCAAATCCAATCCAGTCCAACCCCATCCTGGAACGTAACACAACATTTAAGCTGGATCATATTGATGATGATCAGAGACTAAATCCTCCTGAGACTAATGCTCAAGTTAGACATACATTAATTAGTGGAAAACCTGAGAGCTAAATTACATTATCACTCATCTTCTCAGCTCTTACAATTGTTGCCTGAAAATTTACCTTTGTAGCTAAGATTATTTATTGCTCTGCTGTTAAATTGTCCATAGCATATATAGAAAACCTTAAAAAATTATTTCTAGAAATGCTTCCAAGCTTTAGGATGGATATTTAAAAGACAGTCTGTATGTCTTTGCTTGCTGCTTCCTTACTTGAGGATAAACTTCAGATTCACTAACTATTCTGGGGGAAAAAATATCAGTCAGTTTGGGCTAGCATTTTGGCATATTGTACATGGCTTCTGTGGAGAGAAATACGTTTTTGTACGATGAAAAGGCGGAATAAACTGTGTAACTATGTAGGGTTGTTTTGAATATGCTTTTACATATTCAATATGCTTTACATCAGTATTACATTAAATTAAATACAAAACAGTGAAATCATATTCTTTTAGCCAATTTATTTTTCCTCACTTTTGGGCTGGGTAATGAACTAGAAGAAAAACAGAATAAGAAACAGATGTCAGGATAACAAGATTCTCAGCCTATATTATTACCTTGTTAAGTTACCTTGAGCTAAATTCTGCAGTTCAGAGAGGAAGGATGAATACAAAGGGGGGGGGGCATATTCATCCCAGATATCATCAATGTATGAAACCTGCAGTTATTGTGTGTCTCATACAATCTCTGTTAAGTGATCAGCTACCCTGCTGTATAGGTAATTTAAGGAAAAGTGCTACATAAATCAAGAGGATATAATCAGGGACCTTATTCTTATTTTATTTATTTATTTATACCCTGCCTTATTTATTTGTTTAAATAAAGGCAGTAAACATACCTAATACTCTTTCCTCCTTCTATTTCCCCCCACAACAACAATCCTGTAAGGTGAATTGGCCTAAAAAGACAGGGACTGGCCCATAGTCAAACCCTAAAGGCTGGCTTGAATTCAATTTCTTCTGATTTTGTAGTTTGTAGCCTTTAAACCACAAGAGCAAAGTGGCAAAATGTAACTGCCAATCCTGTGACATTTTACGGGAAATGTTAATTTGCCTTCAATATCCCCACTCGAAGATGCTTTTTCAAGAAGCAACTGGAGTTTCCAGGGTTTTTTTCCCCTTTGAAGATATTTTGCTTGGAAGGAAGGAAGGAAGGAAGGAAGGAAGGAAGGAAGGAAGGGAGGGAAAGAAAGAAGGGAGGAAGGAAGGAAGAAGGAAGGAAGGAAGGAAGGAAGGAAGGAAGGAAGGAAGGAAGGAAGGAAAGAAAGAAAGAAAGAAAGAAAGAAAGAAAGAAAGAAAGACCCATAAAGTCCAATTGCCTCTTGAAAAAGCACCCCTGGAACAACCATGACTTGGATGAGTGAGGATCTCCATAGAAACTTGTTTTCAATAATACCTGATTTTATAGCTGCAGGCATGCATTGCCTTAAAACTTCATCATCTATCAAACTATACTTATCCGGGGATACAGTACATATTACGCAGCAACCTGGAAGTCTCTTGACCTTTGCCGTACTTTTAATACGGCTCAAATGCAAATGCATTCATGAGTCATGAATGCAAAACCTCAGGAATCTCCATTAAATGTGGCTACTTACCCTCTGGTGCAGGAAAAAAATTACAAGAGGGCTGCAGAGCAAGAAAAACAAGACTGCTGTCAAACGATCCTTTTACTATTGAACTAACCCGGGAGTTCAACAACTGCAGGAGAGCAATACACGTGACACGGGCCGAGCAATACAATGCCCGGAGTTGCGGGCTGGTTTATTTATTTATTTTTCCCTTCCCCTTTTTGCAAACGCTGTGGCCAAACGGCGTATTGCCCAGAGTTTTCAGCCTCTATCTTACAAGAATTGCAGGAAGCAAATACATTACAATAAGTTAAGATGCTTTCAGCAAGATCTCAACTTGTATTGGGGATCACATTCTTAAAAGAGTTTCTCGGCAGTGTTGCCATTGTCTTATTCCGGGGGTGTTGAGGGTCAGGACGTCTGAATGGAATGTAGGGAAGATAAAACCCACCCCTCTCTTAGAAAAATGAAATATCCTGGGAAATATTGAAAAAGGCATTTCTTATCCCTGGATAAGAAATGGAGAAACATGTTTTTAGGCAAGAAACAGACTCACTCTTAATAGCCCCCACCTTTGTCAAGGGGCCATTAAAAAAAGCCTGAACTAGTCTACTCTACATAACAAAGATAGGATTAGCCCAGGAGGCCGTTTTCGCCCTCCCCAGGCTTCAGAAAAGCCTTCAGAACCTGGGGAGGGTGAAAATTTATCCCCCCATGCACGTGAGGGTTGCACGCATATGCACAGATGGGTGGGTGCGCGCACACAGTTTTGGCACAGCTTTAGAAAAAGGTTAACCAATGATTTCTGGGATGATGAAGTGCGACGCAGTTTCAAGTACAGGTAGTCCTCAACTCAACGACCACAACGGAGCCCAAAATGTATGGTCACAATGTGAGAAATACGTTAAGTGAGTTCCGTCCCCATTTTACAACTTTTCTTGCCATATTTGTTAAGTGAATCACTGCAGTGGGTTAAGGTAGTAACACGGTTGTTAGGAGAGTTTGGCTTCCCCATCTACTTTGCTTGTGAAGGTCACAAAAACGGATCACATGACCCTGGGTCACTGCAACCGTATAAATGTGAGTCAGGTTGCCAGGCATCCAAATGTAAATTGTGACTGCAATGGTCATAAGTATGAAAAATGGTCATCAGTCACTTTTTTTCAGTACCGTTGTAACTTTGGTCACTAAATGAACTTTTGTAAGCCTAGGACTATCTGTACATTTATGATGGAACTAAAATTGGAACCCTATCTACAGTTGGTGATGATTCTATCCAGTCAATCATATCCGATTCTGGCCGAATATCCACAAGTGCCCAAAATATACAAAGGTAAAGGTTCCCCTTGCATATATGTACTAGTTGTTCCTGACTCTAGGGGGCGGTGCTCATCTCAGTTTCAAAACCGAAGAGCCAGCGTTGTCTGAAGACATCTCCATGGTCATGTGGCAGCATGACTAAACGCTGAAGGTGCGCGGAACGCTGTTACCTTCCCACCAAAGGTAGTTCCTTATTTTTCTACTTGCATTTTTACATGCTTTCGAACTGCTAGGTTGGCAGAAGCTGGGACAAGTAACGGGAGCTCACTCCGTTATGTGGCGCTAGGGATTCGAACCATCGAACTGCCGACCTTTCTGATTGACAAGCTCAGCGTCTTAACCACTGAGCCACCGCGTCCCAAAATATATGAACACCTACAATTACATTGTTATTATTCAACGTAATGGGATTTACTTACCAGAGTACACATTATGTTTATATAATACAGCCCTGAATTATATTTCCTTCAGTTCACATACAGCAGATACTCTTTTCAACTCTTTTCTATTCCATAGATTTTATTCGCCTATATTTGTCTCTCGATGTTTTGCTTTCCTCGTTTTCATATCTTTTATTTCAGCATTCCACAATATTCTTTGATAACAAATTTTCAATGGATTCCATTTTAGTTTCTCCTTTTAGATTTTTTTAAATCTTCAATTTAAATTTTTAAAATGTATTTAAATGTATTTAAAATGTATTTAAATTTTTAAAATGTATTTAAAATGTATTTACATTCCACTTCCCTGAAATTCAGTCCCAGTATTAATTAGAAGCCACAAATCCAAATGGAAATCCAAATTCTACCACTAATCTTTGCACATATAGACAAGTGGAATACACTTCCACCATCTAAGTATCACTACTCTTTCAATTGCCTTAGAGTACTTTTAGCTTTTTACTCTGTGCTGTAGTCAACAATTAGGAGTAGGAAAGTATAAGATGGGTAAAAAGGCAACTGCTCTGCTCATCAAATCAGTATTTTTTATATTCAAAATCTCTCGATAACTCCTCAAACATATTTTCAAGTAAAGGTAACATTAATTGGGAGCAAATAACTGGCATGTTAAAATCTTTCTTCTGCAATTCCTAGTTATTTCTAATTAAAATTATTTACCTTGTTCAATTTTTATTTTCAAGAGAATCATAGTAAAAGGGGTTATGTGTGCTTATGAAGCTATTGAGATTTATCCTATTCCAGGTTCAACATTGAAAGCACTGCTAATTTTACCACGAGCAGAATAAGAAAACATCAGGCTGGGTTCCCTAAAATGTCATTTTATTATTTCATGTATTATTGAACTGTTGATATAGGCAGGGGAATTCTAGTTTTTTTCTATCTCAGATGCTAAAATAAACTCTTTTAATTTCAATGCACCAGGAGTTGGAAGCAGAAAGAAGGGGCTGGGGACTTCTGAGAAAGATATAGAGAACTGAAGATGCTTCTGCAAAAGTGGAGCTGATGGACCATAGCAAAGACGGAAGAACTGATGAATAGACTGGTTCTTCAAAATCTCTCTAGATAAGGAATGAGCAGGAGGTCGTGTACATGTGCTCCAGATGGCTGCTCCTTGCAAGGAAATTGCAGGCCAATGCTCTTCCTTGAGTTTAAGCACTGGGGGACAAGGGATGAGCCATCTTATTTGCAACCATGGCAGAGCCTTTTAAAGGACACTACAGGTAGTCCTTAATTTATGACCACAATTGAGCCCAACATTTCTGTTGCTAAGCAAGACAGTTAAATTAGTCTTGCCCCCATTTGACCACCTTTCTTGACATAGCTAAGTGATTCACTGCAGTTGTTAAGTTAGTAACAGTATTAAGTGAAACTGGCTTTTTCATTGACTTTGCTTGTCAGGTCATAAAAGTTGATCCCATGACTTAGGGACAACTGCAACAGTCATATGTCAGAAGGGTTACTGAATTTGTTTGTAATGAAAATTGGAAGTCATTTCTTTATATTATTTCTTTTAATTGTGTTCTTTTTTCTCTCTTATTTTTTCTTGCACTTTTTATTCTTATTCTTTTTTCTTTTAAGTCTAGCTTGTATTCATTTTTATTATGGAAATCAAAATCCTTAATAGAAATAATATGCAAAATAATAATAATAATAAGGAAGCAGAAAGAGCAGTTGCTTCTGTTCTACTTCAATGTTCTACTTCAATGACCACCAAAAAGGAAAACCTTACAACCAATTACATTCCTAGATAAGAATTAACAGAATCAAGAATCCTACATTTCAAATAAACATACAGGAACTGGGATGAAAAGTTTGCTCTGCACTGAAACAAATAGACAGGCTTCCCTTGAAATGTGTCCTACTAATGTGTCCGAAAATATGGGCCACTTGCTAATTTCTAAAGTGTAGAATCCATAAGAAAATTTTAATTTAAGGGAAATATTCTATTTCAAGATTTAGCCACCCAGTATGTATATGAAACAGGTGGCCCTATAAATGCAACCAACCAATCAACCAACCCTGAAGAAATTAATGTGTAAGGTAACAATTTATATTGTTAGCTGTACATTGAATAATGCCTCTATGAAAAGACTTTTAAGAAAATCTAAAAGTAGGTGTAAATATCAAAATATATTAGCAACTTGGAAATCAATTTAAATAACAATAGGACATTTCACATACATTGTAAGATAATTGATACTTATATTTTTACACTTAAAAACAATAGTCACAAGATCTGGATATTGTTACTGTTGAAATATAATATCTATTTTCTAGAAACATTAACATATAAAAAATATTCTCAAGACTTTAAAAATGTCTTAAAGTAAAAAACAAATTGGTTCTTTGTTATATATTTAGTATGGAATATGATAATGGCTGGATATTTATTTTAATCTCTGTAACTTCTTCTTTTGCAGCGTTTTTCCTGATTTTCTTTTTAGAGCGGCTTTCTGGCCATCTCCCTGGGAAGATTTAGTACTATCGGTCGAAAACTTTTTCTTTTTCTTAAGTGACAGCTGCTCTGCTTCATGTACTGTAAAATAATTAAAACAATGAAAGAATTATAGAATTTTAATTATGGTTTAATTGACAAAATGTTAAGAAAATTCTATAGTAATACCCTGAGATGAAGATGGTGTGGCTTCATCCGGGATCTGCTCTGTTTCAAAATCTTTTCTGAGCCATACTGCTAAGCAGGTAAGCCTGGCTTTGGTATTGACTTCACATAGCAATGATGGAGCATTCTCAATCTGAAAAACAAAAATCCAAGACATTTATTCACATAAACCCCAGAAAAATAACCATGCCATTTTATAACAGTTAAGGCAATATTTATCACATTGAAGATCATTAGGTTCTTCAGCATCCTCTTCCTCAGACAATATTTTATACCAGTTGTGCAAATCTATCAGTATTTATATATTTGTTTATTTATATCCTACCATTATTATTTTACAAAGAACTCAAGGCAGTACATTTGAAATTTGAATGGCGTATGAAGAAATATGGTGACATTAACGACAGAAAAAATCCCAAATGCACTTTGGCATCCTTATCTTAAAAGAACTAGCTTGTTAACTGACCTTGTTTCTTAGAAAGCTGATTTAAGGATAAGCCATGCTATAGCCATTTAGTTAAGACTAAGATCCATTGACTGAACATTTCAGAAAAAAATAGGTTAACAATTGATTACAAGTCTCACCATTTTATTGAATTTGATACAATTTATTTACCTTTCTAATGAAAGATCAATGTAAGAAATATGCTTAGATGAGTTATAAATGTGAACAACCCAAATTATACTTATAACTAAAACTGCATTTCTGTAGTATAAAGTTAGAAAGATTTTAATTCAATTAGATTGTTATTCAGTGGCAGATTGTACAGGTGAATACAAATAAAGGCTTCCATTATTTCTGCAGAATTTCATTTGGATTACTGAATAAGGATTAATCCAGTGATTTTCGAACTTTGCTATATCATGATCTCCCAATCCAAAATAAAACTAATTATTTCTCTGAGGTTAAAAAAAGGGCAACAAAATACACAATAGGTAATACAATCACAATGTTTAATAAATATTTCCCACTATGGGCTTGTTAAGAGAAAATAGAAAGCAAAGCCCAGACTGAATTCTGACGATCCTGTCCCTCGCTATGCAGACCTGTTTAAAAACAAGAACAATTACAATACCATCTTCTCCACACCTTAAGGTGCTTGCAATCCCCCTCAGTTTGAGAATCCTGAATTAGCATGGTTTACCTTTTCAAATGACAGTTCCTCTCTTTGAGTACAATACTGTACCTTCCCTTTGTGGGGAAGGTTGTTGAGAAGGTGGTGGCCTTCCAGCTTCAGCGTACCTTGGAGGAAGCTAACTATCTTGACCCCTTCCAGTCTGGCTTCAGGCCCGGTTACAGCACAGAAACCGCTTTGGTCGCATTGACCGATGATCTCTGGAGAGCCAGAGATGGAGGCCATGCGTCCATCCTGGTTCTCCTTGACCTCTCAGCGGTTTTCGATACCATCGACCATGGTATCCTTCTGCGACGACTGCGGGAGGTGGGGGTGGGCAGCACTGTTTTGCAGTGGTTCTCCTCCTACCTCTTGGACAGGTCGCAGTCGGTGTTGGTGGGGGGGCAGAGATCGTCCCCGAGGCCCCTTACTTATGGGGTGCTGCAGGGCTCGGTCTTATCCCCCCTACTATTTAACATATACATGAAACCGCTGGGCGAGATCATTCAGAGGCACGGGATAAAATACCATCAATATGCGGACGATACACAGTTGTATCTGTCCGCCCCGTGCCAACTCAATGAAGCGGTGGAAGTGATGAACCGGGGCCTTGAGGCTGTTAAAGACTGGATGAGAGCTAACAAACTGGTGCTCAACCCGGAAAAGACCGAGTGGCTGTTGTGTTTTCCTCCCAATAATTTGGCTAATGTTCCATCAATCAGGCTGGGGGGACAAAATTTATACCCCTCAGACAGGGTCCGCAACTTGGGAGTCCTCCTGGACCCACAGCTGAGTTTTGACCATCATTTGTCAGCTGTGACCAGGGGGGCATTTGCTCAGGTTCGCCTGATGCGCCAGTTGCGGCCCTACCTGAACCGGGAGGCCCTCACAACAGTCACTCGAGCCCTTGTGATCTCTAGGCTGGAATACTGCAATGTGCTCTACATGGGGCTGCCCTTGAAGAGCATCCGGCGACTTCAGCTAGTCCAGAATGCGGCCACGCGAGTGATCGTGGGCGCACCACGGTTCGCCCACATAACACCGATCCTCCGTGAGCTGCGCTGGCTACCTGTTGATCTCCGGGTGCACTTCAAGGTCCTACTTACCACTCACAAAGCGCTCCATGGTAGTGGATCTGGCTATTTGAGAGACCGCCTTCTGCCAATTACCTCCCTGCGTCCCATCAGATCGCACAGGGTAGGCCTCCTCCGAATTCCATCCGCCAGTCAGTGCCGACTGGCGACTACGCGGAGGAGAGCCTTCTCAGTCGCAGCTCCGACGCTATGGAACAATCTCCCCGTGGAGATCCGCACCCTCACCACCGCCCAGGCCTTCCGCACGGCCCTTAAGATCTGGCTATCCCGTCAGGCCTGGGGATAAAAATCTTAGTTTGTCCCCTCCCGAATGATGAATGAATGTTGTGCTTTATTTTTAATATTATGTATTGTCTTATGTTTTTTTGTCTTTGTACCCCCCTCCCTGTGTTTTGTAAGCCGCCCTGAGTCCCCTCAGGGAAAAGGGCGGCCTATAAATTATAATAAACACTCTAAACAAACACTCTACTGTTCTCAGACTTACCTATGTTGCAAGTTCACTCTGATGCAGAAACAACAATTCATATGTGAATGTTTTTGTAAGATCTTTATACATTAGTGAAAACAAAGCAATATTCCTCAAAAGCATGAAAGCAGTATGGTGAAAGTTTCCCCAGCTGAACAAACATAGCACATTAAGTTTGCTGCAGTCCCTTTGATCTGCGTACAGAAATGGACAGAGCTGCTTTAACACCCTGAGAAGGGGGTCTTCTATTTATTCTAATACATTTCACAAAGCATTGCTCAAATGCTTTGCACAACCCTAAAAAGCATAACTGCCAGAATCACTTTGAGTAAGGCAGTACAGGTAATCCTCAACTTATAAGTAGGTCATTTAGTGACAGTTCAAAGTTACGATGGCACCGAAAAAGTGACCTAGGATCGTTTTTCACACTTATGAACACTGTGGCATCCTCATGGTCACATGATCAAAATTCAAATGCTTGGTGATTGGTTCATATTAATGACAGTGCAGTGTTCCGTGGTCATGTGATCATCTTTTGTGACCTTCGGATAAGCAAGTCAATGGGGAAGTCAGGTTCACTTAACAACCATGTTACTAACTTAACCACTTTAGCAAGAAAGGTTGTAAAATGGGGAAAGCTAACATAACAAATGTCTCACTTAGCAACATAAATTTTGGGCTTAATTGCGGTTATACATTGAGGGCTACCTGTATACATTTATTACCTAAATAAACAATCAACCAACAATGTAATACTATGAGAGAGGACAGATGAAATATGTGTCATATTAATTGTAAAATCTTGAAAATCACATCTAAGCAATCCATGTTTATTCAGAAATAAGTCTCTTGACATTAAAGCAAGCCAATTGAGTTCACTTAAAACTGCAAGTATCATGGTAATCATGAATGAGTTAGATGCAATTCTAAGTTTTATAGACTATATCCAGAGGGTTCTGTATCCAGTGGGATTTTCCCCCTTATCCTTGTAAAAAAACACTCTTTTATGAACATTCAATTCAATATTTTATATATAGGTAAGCTGTATAAGCCATTTATCTTCTATTAGACTCTTTGCTCTTTATGTAATTATTAATGGAATGTCATCTCTCATTTTTCATACAATCCTAACTATTCTTCACAATATTTTGAATAATTTGATAATACACAAACCTTATCAATATCCAGATTCCACGCTTTAATGTAACCATCACTTGATGCTGTTACTAGAATATGTAAGCCTTCCATTTTGAAATTGTACAGTGCTTTGATTCTAAGGATCAAGAGATATTACATTTTTAAATGTAAATGAATTAGAAAATAAGAACATCCACAATGTTCAGGAAAGTATTGCAAAATGCTAACAACTATTACTTAACAAAATTCTACCTCTATGTGAAGAATCATGCAATGGTATCTTACTTTGATCCCTCTGTGCTGTACTTCAAACACTATCTGATAGATTAAAATGTGAAAAAAATGCAAGGGAAAGGAAACAGCTTGACTTACTAATGATATCCATTTTCACTAATAGTCAACATAAATAATACTGCAACAGAGCTATAATACAATTCATCCAAAGGTGAGCCTAGAGCGATATGTTCAAAGACAAAGACTGATCTAAATACAAATACTCAAACACTGAAAATTTAGTACTGAACTTAGTACTGATGAATGAATGTTGCTTACTATTTTACTTCTATGTATTGTTTGTGTCTATTGTCTGTACCCCCCCTTCCTTATTTTATGTAAGCCGCCCTGAGTCTCCTCAGGGAAAAGGGCGGCCTATAAATACTAATAAAATCCAAATCTAAAATCCAAAAATTAATCTTATGGCAATTACATGTACTATCATTGAACAAAACTCAGAAGAAAAAAGTATGTTAAAAATTAATTTTTTTTAAAGTAATTATTTAATTATAGAAAAATACCTGTTTTCATGAGCTTTAAATTCACAAACACATTTTTGAGATTCACAATCAAATAATCGTATGAATTCGTCATCTCCTGCAATAGCAAGTATGGAATCCTTTAAGGAAACATGAAAAAAAGGGCGTGTATGAGAATGGATTCATTTACAACGTTCTAAATAATGCGACACTATTTTTCTACTTACAGTGATAAACTTTATTGAAGATATCCTCTTTTCTGTAGCAATGGTACCAGTGATAGAAGCTGTTTCCAGGTCATATATATCAACTTTGTTAGCTATAACCACCACGTATATCTCACCACTTGTTGACCATTTAACAAGATGAGCATCTAAGAAATATAAATGATATAGATTTTGAGAAAAAAAAACAATTAAATCACAGATGTCATCTAATGCAGATGAGATTTTGCTCTGCATAGTAGCGAATAGATGTTTATTTATTACTATTTAAGAAAAACCTGTCTTGAATTTAATGCCTTTACACTTTTTATACTCCTGGAAGTCAAGATTTATCAGCCCCATTCTCTTTTGATGTTAAACAAAAATTCTTAAAATTAATATTACAGTAACAATCCACTAAGATTACAATGTATAACCTATTAATTAGGATCTAAATATTAAAATTCAAGAAATACATCACACACTGTAGTAGAACAGCTATGAAAACCTTGGAAAAGATATTCAAAGACTTTGATAACTCTATTCTTACAAAGATTAGAATTGTGCAAACAATGGTATTCCCTATGATAGTCTATCACAGGGGGTCCCCAATCCCTGGGCCGTGGCCCACTATCAGGATGTGGCCTATTTGAAATTCTTGAATTCTTATCGTACAGTTTAAAATTCATTGAATTCTTATTACTCCATATTCAGCCTGTTATCAGTAAGGCTAATTATCTGCAATAGAATTTTATTAAAAAATCTGAGATGGTCCTTGACAAAGGTGACTTGCATTTTTGAACAAGAATACACACACACACACACACACACACACACACACACACACAGACCTATTTTCCAAGCTTTACTTTTACTACTGTGAAAGCTAACTTAAGGTTTGATAAATTTAAATAATGGAGAATAAACAAAAATAAAAAGCAAATAATATACTTACTTTGTTTTATGTTTTTTATGAATGCAGATCTTCCTTCTACAAGGTTCCATGTTCTAAAAAATACCAATAGATATTTTTGAACTGAAGACAACATAGTTATTTTAAAATTTAAGAAATGTTTAAAAGTAAACTCTTAATATTTTTATGTTGAATTTTAACTCCCCTATATTAAAGAAAAAGAGTTAAAGCTGCCGATAAATTATTTATCCATGAATCTGAATCTATAATATTAACTTGTCCATTATTCTTCCTAATTAGCAATGTTCTTGTACACCAATATGGAAAGGAAATAATTTTCATTTTTAGTAGTTGTGGAAGAACATAGATGATGGTACAAATTATAGGCAATATGGTTTCCTTTTGAAAACCTTGAGAGTGAAGAGAAGAGAATCCTTTCTGTAATTTTGACCTTCTCAAGCAAATTTACAAATTCAAACTTCTGATAGATTTCTATCAATGAGAAACAGTTTCTTACATCTGAATATTGCATTGTGTGCAGAAGCTTTAAGGCATGTATGGAAGTTGGAAATGGAGATGGCAAGACAGCAAAGTAGAGAGCATAAAACTTCATTTGCATAGTTTTGGAAGCAGCCATTATAAGCTTCTTTTCATTTATACCCCTTGTCATTTATTAAATTAGATTTTTTTTATTCTTGATGCTTGTGTGTCTTATAAATTTGTTAACTTGTTTAGCAATAACAACATCTCTGATATTTATTCTCACAGCCTTGAACAGCTAATTGCTTTGAAGTTATAAAAAATAGCATTATCTTAAATAAAACCAAGGCCATTTGCAGTCTTATGACATACCTTAATGTTCTGTCTGTTCCTACTGATAAAGCCAACTTTCCAGAAGGATGAATAGAAAGAGATGTCACATGGCCCCTAATACATAAAAAGCATCAATATTTTAATATAGATAGACCACTATCAATATATTCAATCAATATATTCAATCATAATATGATTCCCCCTGAATAAATATAAATATTATACTATGTGTATGTTAAACATTACAGACCCTCATGGTAGAAACTAGGAAATTAATTTCTAGCAATTGTAATTACAAGTAGTTTCCTTCTCCGCCAATATTTAGAGATCAGTTTTGATTTTAACAAAAAATAGTGGTTAGTTAAGTTTTTGTTACTTTTGTTATCTCTGTTCTCTGTGTTTTATACTATCTGTTTCTGAACTTATACATACATTATACATACTTCGGTCATGGAGAAACAAAGAAATTTAATAAATGAAAAAGAGGTTTAAAGCAAGAGATGGATAATTTACTTTTCATCATCTATTTCATTTCCCTCCCACTGCATACTATATCATTCTGGAGAATTCTGAATCTCATGATTAATTTTTCAGACAGGAGCAAACAAACACTATTGTAGAAATAGAATTCTGCTTATGTAGCTATGGATCCAAATTATTATACAATTATTATCAGAGAAAGGAGAACATACTTGTGGGCTTTAATTGACTTCAAGCATTCCCATTTTTTTGTATTCCAAATACATATGAGACCATCTTCAGCTCCACTCAATAGATGAGCATTCCCATAGAATTCCAAGCAGGTTACAGTGCCTGAAAATCAACAAGAACAATTCTATTCCAGCCTTTTGGTTTAAAATGAAGAATATTTCAAAATGGTTTTTATAGCAAAGTCATAATTTTTATATACCTACAAATTTAATGAATGCCTTGGCATATTTTCAAATTGTATTTATTATCCTGTATTTATTATTTTTTATAAATAACTCGAGGTGGTGAACACCTTCCTCCTCCTAGTTTCCTACAAAAACAATCCTGTGAGAGAGAATGACTGGCCCAAAGTCACCCAGCTGTTTTTCATGCCTAAAGCAGGACTAGAACTCATGGTCTCCTGATTTCTAATGTGATACCTTAATCACTAGCCCAAACTAACTCTCATAATGGCTCAAGGACAAAAACCTATGAGATCAGTAACAGGGGTCCCTTAAATGACAGTCTTTTACCAGCAAGGGTAAAAAGCAAGTTAGCCACTAACACTCTGCATAAATAGTTGTTTCAGGCTCTCTTTTCCAGCATGGGCAAGGATACCCTTTTAGGCCATGTTCGTGTACACTGCTTCCTCGGGAGATTGCTCATTCGCTCAACCTGTGAGTCACTATTTTGATGCATATGACATGTTCTTAGTAGTGAGAGCCTTAACAAATGCCCCGTTTGAACCCATTAGGCTTATTCCTATTGGCATTCTTACTTGAAAGTCTAATAAGGAGGTACTTGGATTTCATTTCTCCTTTAAAGAGGCACATTTGTTGTTAAACTTCTCAGTTCTTGGCTTCAAGAAATACATTGCTTTTGAATCTCAGAATAGGAAACATGTTTGTCAATGTAACCAAATACTGGCTTATACTCACTTTTCTTATTAAATTTTTTTGATATACAAATGGAGCCTTTGCCCCTTCTGATTTCCCCATTCATCAAATAATAGTTCTGTCTGCTAATGAAATTAATAGGAACTGCATAAAATTAGACAAATGACATACATTAAAAGCAAGATAATTTACATTTTTATAATGTGATTATGCAAATTACACAGCTCCACAGGTTACATACCTTTCAATTTCACACATATGTGAAAAACAGACACTTCTCCTCAAAATGAGTTTTCACCATACTGCAGTCCTGCTGAGAACTATGTCTTGCTCACCCAATTTAAAACATCAAGCATGAACTCCTTACCATTGTGTTGTACCAATGCTCCATGTTCTACCTTCTTTTTCATGTCATAGATTTGTATAGTTTCATCCTTGCTCCCAGTGACTACATATCTTTCATTCACAGCTACTGCGGATAGCGAAGCACTATGTGCATGATGAGTAAAATCAGGAGCAACTGCCCAGTTCTAAAAATAAAAAATATATATTAGGAATAAAATTTGTTTAAGAATCAGTCAAAACAGCTATTTTGATTTTCCTATAACATTCCAGTGTACTGTTTTTAAAAACCAAAGTAAAAACTTGTTTGAAAGCACTTATCTTCACAGATCTTCACCTAATATACTTAGCATTACATCTTCCAAATGCTCATTAAATGTTTTGATGAATGACATAAACTGACTCAAATGCTTGAATGGAAATATTCAGTACTAAGCTTTAAGATGCTTCTTCAAAATAAAGGATTTCAGATTATCTCAGTATAAATTAGTAGAATTGTTAAATTGTTATAGAAATTATATATTTAGAAGAAATTATATATTTAGAAAATGCTTTGAAGTGGAAAATTATTACAGAAAATTATCCTGCTATGTGATTACAAACTATCTATTTTACAGAGACAGACATTTTTTAGTTTGAAAGTAAAAACAGACCTCATGAATCAAACCATGATACTTTCAATCTTTTCCCATTGATCAGAAACCAATTCCATCTAATTCAGTTAGCAGCAGTTGTTGTCAATTACTGCCATTATAGGTATCTATTTCATGGCCTCTGGACTTTAGAATATGCAACTAATTTCAGTTAAAATGGTATCTATGTAATCTAACTACATTTCTACAAAATGAATGCTTGTGACACATATTTATGTTCCAAAAGAACACTGGATTTTGTTAGTGATTTCTGGATGAATGGCCTCTCCATAATTAAAGGATATTGTTTCATGTCGACCACTGAAATTCTTGTCCCACAAACCTTTTTTTTTTTTCAAAATTTGTTATTTACAGTACTTTTTAAAGGCTCAGTTCTTAATTTCAATTCAGGCAATCAAAGTGCACTTTTAAATCCACAAAAATGAAGCATATCAACAGCTTTTCTAGACTAACTAGCAAACTTCATATGCATTGATTTCTTTTGTATCCATTACATGAACCAATTCCCCCTCAGGCTACACTATTTGGTTTGTAATGGTAGCAGTGATGGCAAATCAATAGGTTTGCATTTCTTTGATTTGATTACTTTTATTGAGTTTTAATATAAGCTGCCTTGAGTCTTTCCACTATGGAAGCTATGTAAACCTAAAAAAGGAGATGGAGGAATATAGAAGTCCTGCTATGTCAATGTTATATTTTGCTTCCTTTACACACACAAACACAATGAAAGTTTTGCTACTAAGAAATTCGTTCAAGACTGATACCATTATATTTAATTTAAAATTAAATAGTTGTATAATAGTGATGAAAGAAATGTCCTTCTGGGTTCGGCTCCAAGTGGGGAAAAAGACACTGGAGACATGGAGGCTGCTTGGAAAGATGGTTTATTGATGTATAGGGCCACATGGCTTGAGCCCTGAACAGAAAAGGTGATCACATGCTTCAATGTTGGTGGAGAAGAAGAGAAGCGCTGAGGGAGGGGCTTGCTAGGCTTTTTATAACCTGTTCAGTCCCACCTCTCTGTTTCCTGTTCCTGTGTAAGAAATGTATTCTGATTGGTTGTCAGACTCCCATGGTGCCATGCAGGGGGCTACTCTCTAGGCTGTGTTTTGAATCCAGGTTTGGTTGAGTTCTCAGATGCCATGTGGTCAGTTGGGGCCAATATTATCATGCTTTAATCCCACCCCCTGGAGCTGAAGTGGAGAAGCTTTTATTATGTAAAGTGGACTAGCTTGGCCTTAATGGCCCACTGACAAAGTGGGGATAGGCAGGAAGCTACAGGCAGCTATTATGTCTTTTAAAACATGTTTCTTTCTTTTCACATCCAGAGAAATATTCTGCCTTTTCAATATTTCCTAGGATATTTCATTTTTCTGGGAGAGGGCTGGGTGATAACGTCCTACAATAGTATGTCTTGAACTAATTTCTAATGATTTAAAAAACCACATCACATCAAGATATTAACTTATATGAACTGTAATGGGTCTTTTTTAAAATCATACACTATACAACTTTGGATTCTTAAAACACTTGAGATCCTAAATGGCAATTGCCACATATAGAATTTCTACTTTTCTTTTTATATTCAATACTTTTTTAAGCTTTTAAAAAACGCCAATAATTTAATTTTATTGTAGAAACTTCACTGCACTGAAATCATACCATGTACATGTACATCACAATAAAGAAAGGGTCTTGGTTCCTTCAGGTGACAATTGAGGGCTCCGAGGAAGCAATGTTTTATTGCTTCCAAGCAGGCGTCCCTTAAAACTCCGGCCAAGTTTGGAAGCTGAGCTCAATGTAGAGAGTTTATTGATTTTTCCATTTTTTTTGTTTTTTTATTCCTTTTTTTCCCCCCTTTATCTCTTATCTTTTAACTTTTAATCTATTTGGTTTTAATATACTCTAGACTGTGTTTGATAAAAAGCTATGCCGGGTATGGGATCTGGGAAGTCGGAAGGGGGCTTGGGAGGGGGGTTTACTGGGGGGAGGGGGGAAATATAGGTTCAACTTCCAAAACAATAAGAATGCACTTGTATACTGCTGCTCTTTTTTCTTTTTTTTTTCTCTTTTCCTTTTCTTTTCCTTCAATTTTAGTATAAAATACAAATCGAATAGATTAATGAATAGTAGAAATACACCGAAGCGAGGAGTAGAGGGAAAGAAGAGGGAGGAGTAGAGAGGGAGTGAGAGGGGAATGTAAGGAGGGTGAGATGGAGGGAAGGGGAGAAAGGAATGTCTGAGGGGGAGGGGAAGTAGAAGAGGGGAATGTTGGAGGGGAGAAATGAAAGTTGGAGGGGGAGAAGAAAGGGTGTATGGAGGATCGAAGTGTTATGTTGGTTTCCTATAGTGGAATAGAACAGTGTTTTTCAACCTTGGCAACTTGAAGGTGTCTGGACTTCAAGTCCCAGAATTCCCCAGCCAGCGAATGCTGGCTGGGGAATTCTGGGACTTGAAGTCCAGACATCTTCAAGTTGCCAAGGTTGAAAAACACTGGAATAGAAGATGAATTGTGTTTATTGTTTTTTTAATTGCACAGTATATAAGTGATTGTACGAAATGAAAATGAAATAAAACAGTTAATAATAATTAAAAACTCCGGCCAAGTTTAAATTGGGAATCCCCGTTTTGAGGTTTCTTCCGGTATGGAGGTTGGAAAAACCCCTAACTTTCTAGCAAACCCTCTTTAGACCGTCCTCTTTGAAGGTGATCTGAGCTAAAAGGCTGACAATACATTGCCCTATTTATTTTTTTGTCTAAAAAAGAACTGCCGCCAAAGACGTTGTCCCGCACAACGACCTCTGCTCGGAAGGAGAGGCGAGGCGAGCCGTGAGGGAGGAAAAAACGTGTCCGGGCGACTGCGCGGGAACGCCCCCCCTCTTCCTCCCCCCCCCCGTGAGACCACGTCCGGAACTCACGAGGCGGAGCCGAGCACGAGCCACGCCGCCAAGGCTTCTGGGAAGGAAACTGAGCAAGACGAAGGTTGAGCTCACGCGCTTTCCCCTGCCCTTGCGCACGCGTTGGCAGCTCGCGACTTCGGCGTAGCTCGCGTAGCGTGCGGCCCGCGTGGTGAGTATAAAAAGACCCGTCAGCGACTGGATACTCTCGCCTTTTCTGTGCCCCCTTTCCCCGTTCTCTTATTTTTTTTAAAAAAAAAACTTACCTCGGTCGGTTGTATGGAGAACCCGAACAGAATCTGTTCGTAACATCCTCCCAGGACCTCCATTTCTCGGCCTCCCTTAGCGACGCCTCTTTAGCGCGGGGTCCTTTTTTGTCTTGAGTTTGTAGCGCGGCCTCCTAAACCGCCTGTCCTTTTTTTTCCCCCCCTCGGGGGGAGGTGTCTACTCCACCGCCTGAAGCGAGGAGCCCGCTCCCCGTTTCCAGATTGATTTTCTTTTGTCGTTTTGGAGCGGGAGGGAGAGGCAGGAACGATTCGTTTAAAAAAAAAAAAAAAAAGAAGGAAGAAACGGAAACAGGCAGTCGCGAAGACAACCCCGGGCGGAAGTCGGGGGAGGGGAGGGAAGACGGGGGAGGGGAAGGCGGCGGCGGCGGCGGAAGGGAACGTTGCGAGCTCCAAACGGCTGGTGATGGCGGCTGTGTGGAAGGTGATGTTAGTATTCGGGGTTTGAGGGGAAAGGGACGGGGGTCCTTCGCCTCGTGGGCAGGTAGTGTTAAGATGTTGCCGATTCCGAATGTTTCGCCAGCTTCCCCCCCCCCTTCCCCGCTAAGGGCCGCGTGAGTTCTGCCCCGCCCCCAATAGGGAGGCCTAGCACGCGTTGGTGCCTTTTCTCCCTCCTCTTTCCCGGTCCAGTAATCCCTTTGGAGTGCATTTAAGCTGTCTCTGGATAGACATTTCGGAGCTGCTTTTAATGATAAGTGGGATATAAACGGGGCGAGAGCTTGTTAGCATATGAATAGGTTCGCATGTACGTGCTAACATGTTCGTGCCTACCTCCGCGCGTGCGCATAACCCTCTCTACCTTTTGAATCCCCCCCCTTTTAAAAAAATAATAATTGCAACTTGGAGTTTTCTCAATTAAAGATTGTAATCTTCGGCGTCGGTGTTTCAGAGGGAGCGTTATCGAAATGATTTTGAGGTTTATTTTACAACGACGAAGCTTAGCGTTACAGCTGTGCTACGTTTAAAAATGGCCTTTTAATTTGAGTTGGTGTTAAGTAGGGACAGCTCCATTGGTGGTGAAGGTTTCCCCCCACCTCATAATTCCATATTCAAAAGTAAGTGGTGGCAGATTAAAAATAACAGGGCTTGATCAGAGAGAGAGAAAGAGAAATAAAAACACCTCTTGTTTAAAAACCCTCTTTCCCTAGTTTTGAATAAAAATATATTTAAAAACTAAAAATATCAATGCGGAAATGAAAAGTAACCATTGAAAAGTCAGTCCTGTTTTTCTCGGAATGCAAAAAAATCATATTCATATGAATAATCATATTCCAATGATTTTCTAATTTAAAAAGAATGAAAAATTGCCACCTTTATTTTGGGCCATTGGGATTTTGTATTCTTTAAATGTATTTGAAATTTGGCAGATTAAATTTTTTTTTAACACACTTTGTCCTTGAAAAAAAGATTTTGGCACCTTCCAGTGATTGCAAGCTGAGACATGATCATAAAAAAGTCTGCCCCTTTGCTAAACCAAAACCAAATCATATTAAGTTGGATGTTTGAACGAGATGTGTAAATATTTATTATAATCTATTTTTTACCTATTAAGTTCAATACAGATTGTGTTATGAAACAGTTTTTTTTTCTAATTCTTATACTATTTGTTTTTATTGTAGTGAAATCACAAGTTCTTCAACAACCTTTGCGGAAGAAAGTCCTGCTGTTACTTCAGTTTAGATGATTAAAGTAACTGGAGGCAAGATCTCGGTTTGTTCTGGTACTTGCCACCTTCTGCAGCTAAATTCTTTTAATTTCTTAAGTTTGTATATTTGACACATTGGTAAGTAGTAGCAGAAATTGTATTTATAAAATGCGAAACTGGTGGCTTTTACCATTTCTGAAATGAACCAATACCAAGCTGCCCTTACCTGGAGAAAATAGATCTAACAGTTATAATTTTATATTTTAAGAACTGCAGTTTTATTGTAAATGATTTTTTTATACTAATGTATTTAGGCTAGATATTATTAAATGCTTAGTTGGGGATTGTTTATTAAATGAAGACAATATAAAATTATAATTTGGTTCAGAGTTAAATGTTTTTATAGGAAGCAAGGTACAGGTAGTCCTCACTCTTAATGACCCAATTGAGATTGGAATTTCTGTTGCTATATGAAGCAGTTGTTAAATGAAACGTGACTGCACTGCTTAGAGATGACAGTTCTGGTGGTGCAGTTGTTAGTCGAGGCCTCATCTTTCTGTGACTCTCACCTCCACTTCCCCAAATCCCATCTCTCTTTTGGTTGCCCTGCCCTCTGGTACCTTCCCTAGTGGCTACTCCTAACCTTCACTGCTTGCTGAAGGGGAAGCTTCATGAAAGCCAGCAGCTACTTAGGGAAAATATAACTGAAGGTCGGGGGGGGGGGGGAGTGCAGAGACTGTAGAACAGATATGGGGAGAGTTCAAGTGCAGTTGCAAATGCACATGGGCTGCCAATGTCAAACCTAAATTTTGATCACATGACCCCAACAGCACTGGAACAGTTTTGACCACCATTTCAGTTTAACACTTTTATTAAGTTGTAGATAAAATACAAAAGTAAATCTGAAGACACGGAGGCGGGGGGAGAAAAGTGAGAAACAAGAAAAGAAAAGAAATATTTAGTTCTGACTCCCTCTGTTGCACTAAAAAAAAACATTAACATCAAACAATAACTTTTTGTATTCCCATAATAACATAAACTAGCCATTTCTATAACGTATCAATCTAATTGGTAAAATCCAAAATCAAAGTTTCACTTTTTTCCACTTCAAGCACAAAGTTCATATGGAAACAAAGGTACTTATATTCTTTAACCAAAACAATCAATTTAGCCATTTTTGCCAACTCCATCAGCTTCTTAGCCATTTGTCCATAGTGGGAATCGAAATGCCTTTCCATTTTTGGGCATATAATAGTCTTGCTGCTGTCAACATATGTAAGAGCAAAGTTCTAATTTTTTTCTCCAAAGTTTTTCCATTAAACTCAAAAGAAAAGTTTCTGGTTTCATTTTTATTTTCTTTTTAAGAATTTTCTGTATTATAATATGAATCTTACTCCAAAATTACTTTATCACATGTTGACCATAAATGGCAAAAAGTTCCTTCTTTGCTTTTCTACTTCCAACATTCATTTGAAATAGTTTTATACCTTCTGGATATCTTACCTGGTGGTAAATACCAGCAATACATCATTTTTAAAAATTTTCTCTCAAATTATAGTTTAGTGTAAATTTTAAACCTTTCATCCACGTTTTCACATTGTTCAAGCATCACATTATATCCAAAATTCCTTGCCCAGTAAATCATACAATGTTTTTCATGTTCACTTTCCAAATTCAATTTCAATAACATTTTATAAATCTTAGCAATAATATACTCATCACTACCACACAGTAAGATTTCCAATTCATTGGAATTTAGCAAAATCAAACACACAGCTCTTTTATCTGATTTAAGTTGTTAAATCGTTCTTTCAGTTGTTGATATGTAAACCAATGGCAAACAACCTAATTCAAGTTCTTCCCTCAATTTTAATGTAAGTGCACCAGAGTTGAAAGATAATATATTACCATATGTTCATCCGTCTGGCTTCACTACCAATTTTTTTCCTTTAAAAAACCTCTTCTGGGGACACCCAGAGGCAACTTCGTAGAGAAACTTGTTTTATATTTATTCCAAACTCTTACTATGGCACGTCAGTTTTAACTACCATTTGTTCAGTGTCAGAACTTTGGTCATTAAAAAAGGACTACCTGCAGTGATATTGAGGCATTAGAACTGCTGTTAACTATTTGTTTTTAAAGAACAGTAAGTTATATAGACAGTTGTAACTGGTGAGTTACAACTGTAACTAGCAAACTGCATTGCAGGTAGTCCTTGACTTACCACAGTTCATTTAGTGATTGTTCAAAGTTACAATGGCACTGAAAAAAGTGACATGGCTGTTTTTCACACGTCCATTGCAGCATCCCCATGGTCACATGATCAAAATTCAGATGCTAGGCAATGGATTCATATTTATGACAATTGCAATGTCCCAAGATCATGTGATCCCCTTTTGTGGATTCAATGGGGAAGCCATATTCATTTAATATTAACAATTGTACCAAGAAAGGTTGTAAAATGGGGCAAAACTCACTCAAATGTTTCACTTAACAACAAACAATTTGGGCTCAATTATGGTTGTAAGTTGAGGTCTGCCTGTATCCTTAGTTTGCTAGTTATAGTTCAAGCAAACTGCATTATCCTTTGCAGCAATTGAGAGTTTTTTATTAATGCTGCATGATTTTTTTCAACAAAAGGAAAATGCCCAGTTGCACTACAATTTTGCAAAATGGGAGTTCTTGCTGATAGTGACTTGTCATGCCAAAATGGCAATAACTTGTTTTACTGCATAACTGATGCCAAAGATTATGATATATTAACATAATAGTTATGTTCATGATGAAATATATAATGATTGCATCTTAGTACTTTAAAAACTAAGACAAGGCTATATTATGTAGAATGACTCTGAAATGGCATAGTACGTTGGTTGTGATATATAAGAATTTCCATGATGTTAAAATTGTTTTTAAGCACCTACAAGCTTCTTAGTTATTGAATCATTTTTGACAATTAACATTTAGAATGAATTCAACTGATTAATTAATTCTACCAAAAGAATGAATTCAGATGCTACCATGTCAGGACCAATTGCAATGAATAAGTGCTTATTATATTATAATTTAATAAAAAAAATTAAAGATAAGGGGGAGGAAATATGTAGGTTGCACAATATTCATTAAGTTTATGAAAGCCAGCCTGAGATAGTGATTAAGGCACCAGGCTAGAAAATAGAGGATTTGAGTTTAAATCCTGCTATAGCCATGAAAGCCAGTTGGGTGACTTTGTGCTAGTCCCTCACTTTCAAGGGTTGTTGTGGGGAAAATAGGAGGAAGGTATGTTGGATATGTTCACCGCCTTGAGTTATTTATAAAAATAATAAAGGAGAAAATACAAATAAATGTTTATAGTAGACCAATTCAAAGTATCAGACTTCAAAATTGAATAGCGTATAGTTCCTGTGTACTTTTTTGGGTTGTATTCCCTGCTCTTTGTCATCAAGATGCCATCTACATGTTGACTGATATTTTTCCATTTGCTCTCCTTCCATCTCTATATTTGCTTTGAAGGATGGGAAGATTTTTTGGAATCGATAGACCCAAAGGGCAGGAAAAAAGAAAATATGTGTGAATGGCTATCTGCTGGTGTAAAAGATGATAGATAGATAGGCAGACAGACCAGTGGTGTGCAGTCAGATGAGGCAGGTGAGGCACAGCCTCACCGCTCTCATCATGAAAAGAAGTAAAAGGGAAAAGGCGAGTGCTGAGGTAAGGCTAGCTAGCTGCTGCCTCACTGTGAATGACTGCCTAACTGTTTAAAAAAGCCTCTTTAAAAGCGCCCTCTACTATGAGGTAGGAGAACTGCATGCCTCATCTAGTCTGACTTTTTAGGTGTTTTATGATCGCTCGAGGAGAGTTAATCGAGGGTTAAAAGCCTAAAAAATCCCAAGGTAAGTGAGGCACGCAGTTCTGCCTCATAGTAGAGGACGCTCATTCTTCCTGTGACTCAACTCTTCCCTTTTTCTTCCCTTCTCGCTTGCGATCCAGTGACAATAAAGGGGGAGCGAAGAGATGTACCTTAATCTCTTCATTGATTTCCCTTTTTACAGGATGAGCCTGCTTCCTGCTTCTTTTACTTTCTGGAGGTCTTACTTCTTTCTCCATTTCTGCCATTTTTTATTTTATTGTTTTGTGTGTGTCTGTGTGGCGCGCACGCGTGTGTGCATATATCTACTTTGGTGGAGATGAAATGGCTGCTGGTATTTGGGAAAAAGCTTTCGGGAGGGAGGGGTGGCTTTTAGCACTGATTTGTTTCCCTCTCTTTTCTCTCTCATTTTCTCCTTTGAGCTCCCTTTCATTTCTCTCTCCCCCTTCTCTCTTTAATTTGTTTCCCTCTCTTCTCTCCTTCCAGCTCTCTTTCATTTCTCTATCTCTCTCTCTCTTTCTCCCCTTTTCTTTTTCATCTCTTTCTTGCGTGTGCAAGCAAAATACCCCAGGTTCATGGTGGCGGGGACAGCAACTCCTTCCGCTGCGCTGCGGAGAAGAGCCACGCTGTGCAGGAGACTCCTCAGCACTAGACTCGGGTCAGCGAGAGCCGCGGTCCCCTTCATGTTGGCTCAGGAAGGAGGGGAATGGGACCGTGGCTCGCGCTGATGTGAGTCTAGCGCTGAGGAGTCTCCTGCACAGCGTGGCTCTTCTCCTTAGTGCAGCGGATTGGCCTGTTGTAATGAAACAGTGTACATTACGAACACCATTATTTTGCATACCCTTATTTTAAATGTATTAAGAAAGAGCATCATTACATATTTTCTCCCTGTCTTTACTTCCTAGTGACAATAATTTGCAAAAATAGCTTCTATTTTAGGATGGCACATTTTAATTAGAACTGGAGAAATGAATTCCACAGTAGAAAAAAATAAAACCTTTCTTTATTGGGGGTAACAAAATCAGAGGAAGCAGACATCTGGTATAGAGCATTGTGGTTGTTTCTGGTACAGTGACATAATAAAAATTGAGGGTTGCTCTGCTGATGTGTAAAAGTGTATCTTGGCTTATTTACATGAAACCTTATCTTTTTTGTATATATGCAGCATCAGAACAGCTACTACAGACTTCTTTTTCTTGCGAAGATAGCTATTTACAATGGCTAGCCAGGTAAGATAATTTCATAGAAATGTGGTTGCATTACTAGCTAATTTGGGGGAAGCGCAACCTTGTCCATATTTCTTGGCAAATGGCGGACTTGAACCCAGTACTCCTGGGGAAGGGATGATGGGTTTTTAGCCATATATTTCCCTCAGATAAATTTCTGACAAATTGTTCTCCCCTGCTGTGAAATCCTTAATCACTCCAACTGAAGCAGCTTGGGGACAGAACACGAAACTTTGCTTTCTGCACTATTGCACAATGAGCTCTTGTGGTGGGACTTTCCTATAACACTCACTATTTAAGATGCCTTCATTGGAACTACTACCATTCATGTAAGTAAAACTTAATAAAAATGTTGAATCTGTATTCCTGAGGTGAGATTACTGACTGCCTTTGGTTATGGCCTCCTTCCCTTTTCCCTCCCATATAGCTGCCTCTGCTGGCTTTTATTTATTTATTTTTTTGAATGTGACCCTTTTGTCACTTATATGTTACTGTTGTGAAAACCAGACATGAGTTCCTTCGGCTGTGCTGTAGACTTATTCCAGACAATTTCCTTGAGATACTGGCCAACAGCCAACTACAGAAGAGCCTCAAGTCCGCTTTCTGTGCTTAAATAAACAGAAAGAGTGACCCGGCTCTGCACCTTATTCTGCTGTACTTTCCCTGAATGAATAAGCTGGGTCCTTTTGTAAAAACAAAAGCAAAAAAAAGAAAAAGCCTTAAATGACCCTTAAGTGCTCAGTCAGCCTCTAATGATTAACCTTTTTTTTAAATGAAGGAAGCCGAGGGAGTCAAAATGTTGGCGTGAAAAGCAGTAACTCCGATAGCCAGCTTGACTAAGTCAGGGGAATATGGCTTTTCATACAATCCTTTGGCTCTGTTATTTTTGCCAGGCATTTTCCCCAGAGGCTGCTTTCCCTCATGGGAGGCGGAGGGAGAGATGGGACCCCAGGCTTCTGTCAAGGGAAAGGTGAATATGGGGAAATCACCGAGGTGGTGATCGGGAGAGGGAGGGAGGCATTTAATTGAGATGAAATACTGTATAACTGTTTTTCATTCTAGCAGGATACAGTGGGAAAGGCCAAAAAAGAAAGCCTGCCTCTGTGGTGGAGATCCCCCCACAAAAAACGGAAGAAAAAGAGTAAAGCAAGAGCAGGAAGACCAGATTTTACTAGTATTCCAAGCAGGTGAAGAAATCTTGAAACTGACAAGAAAAAAACTGGCTCTTGTCTGTATATAATACCTAAATCAAGTAGTGAGAAGTTAATCAGAACCAACACACTCAATAGTCCTCAGATTTTTTTTAAAGCTTTGTGAATTGAAAAGATGCTCATCACATAGCTAAAAAAACAAACAAAAAAAATAAAAAGGCAGTTGTACAGAAGTGTTAAATTTAGTTAGTAACTTTCAAAGGTTCAGTGGATACGAACTGGGAAAAAAAATCCGAAATGAAGTAAGTCCAAAAAAAAGCAGTAGGCAATTTTGTTCGACAAGCATCTGGAGAACTTCTCAGCGCGATGGCTGCATTTGGCCCACTGGGGTTGATTACTGCTTCTCAGAAGGTTTCTTAATTTTACCTTCTTGGTGTTACATAAAATGTGATTTTCTGTTGGACCTTTTTTCTTCGGTGCTGAAGGTTTTGCTACATTCTGCATTATATAAACTTCACTGGAGGATGCATGCTGAAAATTCACAACTGCATTGCCAATGTTAGAAAGCCAAGAAGCCTATTAATAGCATCACAGTTGGGATATGAATCAGAAATGAAGGTCATTGCAAGATATTGGCAAGCATCATTTGTTTTCATAAATTAATCTGGAGTTTTATTTAATGTCATAGAAACAAGAAATATAGTTTCTAACTAGATTCAAAGTATCACAAGTTAGTTACCGAATTTTCTATTTGACAGGAGAATTAATGATAAAGCTATTTGAAGGTTACTTGTTATTCAGCCTTCAACTAAATGGAGTATGTAGATAGGATGTATGTATTAAATTGGCATTATTTAGTATGTTTGCTGACATTAAGCTAAAATGTATGTGTGTGTGTGTGTGTGTGTGTTTACTGTTCGGTTCAAAACAACATTAATACTTAATAGTGTTTTGGAGAATGCTTGGTTAATCTGAAATATAAAAGGCATGGTTCTGTTGTATATGCTTCTATTACTTGATCCTTTGTCTTCTATTTAAGTTAGAGTTGGGAATGTAAAAATACATCTTCGTGTTAGATTCACAAGTGCTAAACAACTCATAAAAAGACATCAAAATATTTAACAAGCTGATAGGAGTAGAAAGTTTCAAACAGTTCCAATTATATAAGCAAAACAAAATAGAATTAGTAGATAACTTAAAATGTAGGGAGGGTGTTTTCTTTTTTTTTTTCTTTTTTAATTTTAAGGGGTTCAGATTAAATGCATTTCCTGCTAATTTTGAACTGAGAAAGTTGAACCTGTTTAATATTTTAATGACATAGCCATCAAAAAATCCCAAGCTGTAGCTAAATTTGAAAATTCAAAAAAAATCCCAGAATAAGGGAGTGGCAAATTATTTTTGTATAATTTTAAGACACTTCATAGATGAATCCATTTACCAGGGCATAACCGCAATGAGCAAATAAAAAGAAAATGCAATTTTATTAAGTGCCCCAATAACTGTTACATTTGTTGTGTTTGGTGATTCTGAAGTAATTGTTGAGAAACAAGTTTTTAAAATGGTACCTTCTCTCATAAATACTGGTGGTAGTATTTATGAATTACAGAAAGCGCAAGGCCAATTATATTATCCATGATCTGCCTATAACTGATATTAGCACTAGCCAAGTTTATCTGCATAGGATTAAGTGGATTTCTTCAGTCTGGTTGCTTAAAAAAATTAAGAGGAATATTGTTCAGACATGATCAAGATATTTTTTTCTGTGTATGGTGCTAGTCATGCACCATGAATAAGGACACAAGTATTGGCTGGATCAATCCTAGGTAGGTATTCTGAGTTACGTACACCGGAAAGTAATCTAGTGGAGACAGGGTTCTGAGGTTTACATTGCAAGATGATTAATCATGTTTTTTCTTCTAATTTCTTCCAGGCCAGAATTTGTAAGGCAAGAATTTGTTAGGGCAGAATTTTCCAGGCCAGAATTTGCAATATTTGTAGGAGAGTTAACTCCTGAAGTGGATGACTTTTTGCTGTTTGACTATTTTTTTAAAAAGTATCCATCATGTATAGACTGTAAAGTGGCCACAGATCTGCTGGGATATTCCAGGTAGCCCATTATGAATTAAAATGTTGGTGTGTGCATGCATATGCAATACAGATTTGTCAATCACATCAAAAACCTAAATATTGTGTTTTCTCAAATTTTTTAAAGTCAGTCAGAGATACAGTAGAACCTCGGGTCATGGACTCTTCTGACCACGACCAAATCGGGCGCTGACCAAAAATTCCACAAATTTTTTGCATCTGGTCGCAAACAAATACTTGGGTGGCGATCAAACACAGCCATGCCAATTTCCCCTGCCACACCATTTTTTTATGTGCATGCAGTCAGTCTTGCTTCCAGTCACAACTAAATTGGGTTGTGACCGAAGTCCTAGAACGGATTACGGTTGTGACCGGAGGTTCCACTATAGTTGAATCAGCATTGTCCTGAATTCTTATTTTTTAATGTTATATTAAAAATAATGTGGTACTCTGATATATGAATGAAGAATATAGTTTTATTGAAATACATATTTTGGGATGTCTTCTTTACATCGTTAATGCTTTAGAAAGAGGCTCTGTCAGACCTGCTCCAGTCCTACTCCTTAGGAAAGAAAGACCCTTGACTTCATTTGGTTGAAGTGGTAGGCTCTTTTACTAAAAGATGCTGGCTGTAGTAAAGTCCGGCTAGAACTAAATTTTAGTGCTTACTCAAAACAGAAAGTTCCCCCATATCCCAGCCCTCCCCCATGTATTTAGCCAATAAGAGTCTGCCTAGGTGTTTTGAGAAAGCTGAGATGTTTAGGATAATCCTTATTTTTTCTCAGGGTGCATGGCCTTGGGTGCTGGCACAAACTGGTTCCTAGCTCCTGCTCTTCATCAAGCTGTCTTTCCCCCCTCCCAATTTTCCCATCAAAGTACACATGCACCTTGATTGGCCATTTGTTGTCATCCCCAATGCTCCCCCCCCCCTTTCAACCCTTGATGGAAGTACAGGTGCTTCTTATAAAACTCAGATGAGATAATTTTATAACAATGCAAAATGCATGAGAATAGTTTCTCGTATTTGAAATGGTTCGAATATATTGTAGAAATGGGCACATGTTAATCGGGATCAGGTACAATTAAATGGTATTGTTTTTTATAAATGGTATTGTTTTTTATAAATGGTATGAAATCATTTTCTTTAGCAGAATTAATGTCACTGATTTTTGAAAATGTGGGCACTCTTGGACTCAGGTTGGGTTAACATGCCCTAATGTGTTTAAATTATATTCTAAATAACCATTCGCAGTGCAGTAAAATATAATTGATAATAACATATTGTGTGTGCTTGTTTGGCAATATTATTAAAGTTTGTCTTTTAAAACTCCTCAGAGGTTATGGTTTCGTCAGATTTTCTGATGAAGGTGATATGATGAGAGCACTGCAAGATTGTCAGAATGCACCTGGTCTAGGCGGAAAACGAATCCGATTGACTTTAGGAATTTCTAAAAGGTAGTTGATGCGAAATTAACAAATCTCTTGGGTTTCAGATCTCTTATGAAATTGCCATTATATCTGCTTAGGAAAGGATTTAATTTCTTAAAAATAATGTTTCTCAAAATGTTTTGCTTTGCTTTTCTAATAATACAGTTGTTATGAAACAGTCAATATACAAGCAGGTCAGTTTCTGGTTTTCTTTAACAAGTACTGAATTAATACACTTTAATTCTTTGCAAAATTACATTGTGTCAAAGCATGCATATAAGTAACCAGGGTCTGTAACTTGTTCCACCAGGGGTTTGGATGTTTTAAGTTGTTCTACTGCCACTTGGATCCACTTCTCTTCCTTAATGATATTTGAATTTCTCTGCTTGCTTATTTTTATTCTGACTGGATAAAAATAAAATAGTAATGTCATATTTTTATGTATATATCATACATATGAATTTTCAAACTTTGTTGTTTCCTTTTAAAGTTCATAATTTTAGAATTAATTCTATGATTACTTACCATTTACATTAAGGAAACAATGTATACCTAAACAAAACATAAAACTTTTTGTCTCCAAAATTCAATGAGTACTTTTCATTTAAGAAAAATACAGCATATACCGTATTTTCACGACCAAAAGCCGCACCGGATTATAAGCCGCAGTATCAATTAACGTTAATTTTTCAAACTTTTTCCACATATAAAGCGCACCGGGTTATAAGCCGCACGTTTCCCGACGCTTCTGGACATCTGTTGCAGTCGCGAGGAGGAGCGGAGAAGAGCGCGAAGGTTCTTGGCGCTCCAGGAAGCCGTGAAAGCAGTTGGGAGAGGCGCACGGCTTGGTTTCTCCTCCCTGGACGTCGCAGCAGCAGCCCCAAACTCACCGATCTCAGTGTTTTTCACATCGGGGTGTGCTGCAAGAGCATGCCCCGATGCGAAAAACACAGAGTTTGGTGCGCTTGGGGCTGCTGCTGCGACGTCCAGGGAGGAGAAACCAAGCCGTGCGCCTCTCCCAACTGCTTTCGCGGCTTCCTGGAGCGCCAAGAACCTTCGCGCTCTTCTCCGCACTCTCCTCGGCTCCTCACAACTGCAATAGACGTCCAGAAGCGGCAGGGGCTATCGAGCTGGAAATCCAATCCCCATTAGCCCCAAAAGCCGCTTCTGGACATCTATTGCAGTCGTGAGGAGCGGAGAAGAGCGCAAAGGTTCTTGGCGCTCCAGGAAGCCGCGAAAGCAGCTGGGGGAGGCGCACGGCTTGGTTTCTCCTCCCTGGACGTCGCAGCAGCAGCCCCAAGCGCACTGAACTCTGTGTTTTTCGCATCGGGGCATGCTCTTGCAGCACACCCCGATGCGAAAAACACTGAGATCGGTGAGTTTGGGGCTGCTGCTGCGACGTCCAGGGAGGAGAAACCAAGCCGTGCGCCTCTCCCAACTGCTTTCGCGGCTTCCTGGAGCGCCAAGAACCTTCGCGCTCTTCTCCACACTCTCCTCGGCTCCTCACAACTGCAATAGACGTCCAGAAGCGGCAGGGGCTATCGAGCTGGAAATCCAATCCCCATTAGCCCCAAAAGCCGCTTCTGAACATCTATTGCACTCGCGAGGAGCGGAGAAGAGCGCGAAGGTTCTTGGCGCTCCAGGAAGCCGCGAAAGCAGCTGGGAGATCTTTTTCCACATATAAAGCGCACCGGGTTATAAGCCGCACTGCCGGTTTTGGATCAAATTTTAGGATTTTCAGTGCGGCTTATAGTCGTGAAAATACGGTAACTATAGTTCTTAAACTCTGCTGCTGCACTCAAGACACCACAGCAAATTCCAAGGGTACAGCGGGATATTTTAATGCAGTACTTAAACAGAATTGTTTGTTTGCTATGGCATCCCAAGATGCTGCAATGCACAATTTGGAAACCTTTAGAGGTATTGTGGTTCAAGAAAGTTTGGGAACCTCTTATATAATTTTTTTTTCACAATGTATTCTCTTAAATGTCTAATTTGATCTGCATAGTTTTGCTTATATGTGTGCCAAGCAAAGTTAACTTGGATGAAAGTAAATGGAAACAGAAGAAATAGGAGAAAGTAGATTTTATGCTATTTGAAGTAACAGTAGTATTATCTCTGGCAATTTTTTTTTTAAAATAGGATTTTCACTATTCAGTTGTAAACAATGCTCTTAAGAAATTCTGACTTAATCTTCTCCCTTTGTGTTTTAGACTGAAAGCAGAATTTCAAAGATACCAGGCCTATAGTTATAATGACTATTACCAAGACTATCAAAACTATTACCGCCAGTACAATTATGATAGAAATGAACGCTATGACCGATTTGATCGCTTTGACCGTTTTGATCGAGGTAGCCGTTTTGGTGATCGTTTTTCTGAACGATACCCTGAGCATTTTGGTGATCGTTTTCCTGAACGTTACGCAGAGCGATTTGGTTCTCGTTTTGGTGAACGCTATGAATATCCTGAGTATGGAGATTATCCTGAATATGCAGATTATAATGCTGACTATAGTGATTATAATTATAGTTACGCATCTTATGAAAGAATGCAGCCTACTGGAAATATGGGACAACAAGCAATGAATCCAGCTTTATTTCAGGTATTCACATAAATCAAAGTTAATTTTTCTTAGGGGTGCCTTCATGACCCTTTGCCTTTCAGAAGTGTTGGAGTTTAACTCTCATGATTCCTAGTTTATTACTGAAAATTATTGAAAATTACAAGTTCTGAAGTTCAATATTTTTGGAAACACCAGGGTTCCTAAGTATTTTTTTAAAAAATGTTTTAAATGTATTGGCTGCTTTTCTGTATCTTCAACTGAAATAACTTAAAATGGAGACATTGAAAAGGTTCTGGATCAATGGTTCGTAGGCCTATATTTTTGTAAGATGTTTGAATTTAAGAGTGATGTACATTTCTTCTTTTAAAAAGGGTGTTTTGCTCACTTGTGTAACTGTTACAGTGAGTATGAAACCACTAAAAAAATTGAAGATAATTTGATAAAAGTCAAAGATAAGCTCTTGATAAACACTGCTCAACATTTTCCCTCATCTAGGCAAAATACTTCCTATACCACATTCTCAATCCACCCAGTACACAAGCCTTTCTAAAAGGCATTGAATCTTCTACAAAAAGAACACACACACTATTGCTTCTTCATTCACTGAAACTTTTTCTAATCCCCCTCAAAAGTGGTGCTTCAGTTTTTGAACATGTCAGCTTCCCTCCCTCCCTCTCTTTTTTAATTAAATTGTTTGAAAAATCAGGAGATATTAAGATGAGGAAACGGCAAAAATCAAGGGGAATTTCTACGAGCACTCTGTAAAATTATAGATTTAGTATTACATTTGTGAAAATTTCTCCCAGAATCACTGTTTTTATATTAAGATTACAAAAAATAAACAATGCAAAAATAAGCAAATATCAAACACTTAAGGCAATTAAATCTATTAGAAATAAGAAAACCCTCAGAAACAATACAAAACTTCTAAAACGTATAGAACATATAAATGGTTTACCCCCCCCAAATCCCATTGTACTATATTATCAATAGAAAGGCTATAAAAGATTACCTAAGAATGCTACTATCTTGTTGTAAAATATAACATCTCTATCAAAAAAGAACATATTCATTCATTCATTCTCTCGTTAGTGTGAAAATGTTGCCTTTCCAAACAGTATAAATTACACATTTTTCTTGCTATCACTTTTCCAATTTTTTGATAAACCAATTTTTAGTTTCAAATCCGTCAACATAACTTTAATATTTTTAACCATTTTAATGTGGCATTATTGGCAATTTAGTTCATGATTAACAAAGTTCATTAGTATCCAATTTTAAAAATGTTAACTTTTGAACTGGTTTACCATTGTTTGTAGTGTTTTCAGCTTCAGCATGTTTTGATGGTCCCAAGATGGGCCAAATGCCTTGGCTACTTCAAAGATACCTGAAGTACTTTCTCATGTGATAGAATTTACAATGGAATTTAAATCCACAACATATATTTGAAAATCTAAATTGTCTCTTGAATATATCTCCCCCACCCTCCAAATATATTTATTGATTCTTACCTTAATGTTTTGCTCTGTTGCTAAGCATGATTTTGGAGTTGGTTTTTAAAGTAAGTTAGATCCATAATCTTGGCCTCAAAAGCCTTTTAAGAAGTAAATAAGAATTTTTTTTCCTACATCCTGGTTCTATAAAATGACAAGCCAGGATTGTCATTTTGGAAAACAAAACTGAAAAGTGAAATGACTCTGAATATGTAGGAGGCAGGAAGAGCATAAAAGTCAAGAGATGTGCATATATGTGTATATTTCTTCCCTCTCCGTTGAAAGAGTGTAAGTGAATATGGGATTTGTTTTTTTCTTCACTACAAAGAGTTTTTAAAAATGATATTCCTTTTTTTTCCAGGATACCTGTGGTATGATTTTAAATGATGATCTAGTAACAGAAGGTAATGTTTACATTAGTATTTCCATATAGAAATAGATCACCAAATAGTTTCTCTGATCTTTGAAAATGTAGTAATCTGGAAGAATATCTTTCAAATATTGTTTGATATAATAGCTGTCTGCTATGTTTAAAATTAAGTGCATTATAATCTATCCGACTGCAGTCTTATGTATTTGAATCTTGTTGATAACAAAAATGAGCATGAGGGTTGAGCAGAGGTTGTAGGTTGTCACATGATGCCTAATTTTACAATAGCATACTAACAAAGTTACTTGATTTCACTTCATTGTTGTATGTGAAACAGCTTGGAAGAACCTTAAAGTACTTCATGTTTGAAGATTTATTTCTGAGAATTACTGAAATACCCTCTGGAAATACATGATTTAGAAGAAAATTTGGTTCTTGGATCAAAATGTTTTACATATTGTTAACATGACAAATAGGATAAGAATCTGTTGCATCCCAAACTACTGTAGTTATAAATCACTTTAGATCAGAATGTTCTCAGGGCACAAGAACTTTTTTTAGATTTCTCATTCTTTTCTCCATGAACTCAAAATCAAAAATGTTTCTAAATATATTGCTTTCAGAGGAGGTAACTAGATAGTCTTTAGCAACAAAAACAGCAAAATCTAACAATGCCTTAAAAAGTGAATAAGGTATTTGTTAAGTGATAATAAATTTGTGTTTCAGGTGCCCCAAATTTCTTTGTTGAATATATTCAATATTTTTGGTACTTAAAATGGAACAAAAGGTATTTGGTAATCTTCAATTGCTTTGGACTACAACTCTCATAACTGGCCATGGTTCACTAGATAGTTTGTTGCTTATAACATCTTAAGGGCATCAGAAAGTTTGTATTATATTTAAAGGATTTTTTAATGCAGCAGTTCTGCCAGTGATTTGCTTACTGACTTTTGTTTATTTGAACAGATCCACAGCTCAACATAGATGTTCATAGAATGAACAGAGAATTTATGGTGAGAAGTGAAGAACTTTTTGACACACTTATGAGCTGTCATTGGCAACCTCTGGACACAGTCACTTCTGAGATCCCTACTGCTTACTAAAAGTGTCTTATGTTAACACCATAGCATGACTATTTTGACCAAGGTGCTAAATTGACATTTCTTCTACATTACTTTAGATCCTAAATTTTAAAGCACAGTGTTGGATTATTATTTTTTTGCAATGCTTTGATGGCCTTTGTAATTTTGTTCATCAGTATCTTGAAATCATGTAAATATTCTGGAAATGTAAAGAGTTAAATATGGACTTGCTTATGTAAATAATAAAACTTTGTTTCTGCAAACACTCTTGTAAAAACTTATTCTTTCACCTTAAAGCAGTGTTTCTCAACCTTGGCAACTTGAAGATGTCTGGACCTCAACTCCTAGAATTCCTCAGCCAGCGAATGCTGGCTGGGGAATTCTGGGAGTTGAAGTCCAGACATCTTCAAGTTGCCAAGGTTGAGAAACACTGCCTTAAAGGATATGCCTACTTTGTACTTAGGTCCTCAGTGGCACATTAAGCTAGTTGATTTCTGGTGGAGGTGGAATTAAGTTAGATGGATTTTTTATTCATCTGGCAGGTTGACACCATGCAAGACATAAGACAGAACAAAAAGTCCACGTATTTATTGGTACAGTATTTTTTTTTAATACTCATTTCAAGAGGTAATAACTTCATCGTCTGGAAATGCATTTTTATTGGATTATACTTTTACACGTTGCAGAAATGGTACAAACAACTTCAGCATGCAACATTACAAATTTTAACAGTGCGTTAGTAATCATTGAAACTAAACTTTTTTTTTTCTAGTGATGTAACTTATGTTTCACCCAGAAATCTAAATTGTCCTGTAGATAACATCAAGTACAAGATTGCTATTTTACCTGCATATCCTTAAAACCCATTTTTAATTTATAAATAATGCACAATAATGCATAGTGCAACCTGATTCTAATTGTGTATTTGTAGCTAAGAGGCTTAGTTTGGGGCCTTAGAAGAGTTGTGGAATAAATAGAGGGAATGCTATACTATGTTCAGCTGTTGGAAGAAAGTAATACAAATCAAACCCTACCTAAGTGGCACAGGGCCAGATTATCTACCTAAGGACCTTTATCCATCCTACCATGTCAGATAGGGTATGCATGCTTCTAGTCCCTTTTCCTAAATTATCCCCTATGAGTTAGGAAGCATGCCCTTTTTGTGACAATGCTGGTGAGACACATTTGTAAAACTAAATTATGCCATTATCAAAACCAAAATCTGCGGACCTCAGAAAAAGATTATCTCATGCTGATGAAGTCTACAAAGCTGGAAGTCTACAAATTGTAAAAAAAAGTAACACTGAATTAGTATAGAAATTGGGAAACAAAACTAATTCTTCCCATGAATGTTCATCTGGCAAAATTGCTCCCCAAAAAAACAAATTCAATACTCTGGGTTTGGCACCCCAGGGTAAAAGCAAAAGATTTCTAGATCATTCTTGTATTCTTCAGCACCAAGAGTTCACGAGTGCGCATAAAACCTGAACTAGAGTAGTATACTTGGTAGTATACTAAGCAGAAACCATTAGTATAGTGTTGTCATATAACTCCTTGTGTAGGTGTGGCGGTCACCCATGGCCCAGTGCATAACAGGGCATGCACAGCCATGCTGAACCACACAGGAAAAAACAAACTCCTAAAAAACATAACATCCTGATAGTTCACTCTAGATGTGCCTTACCCAACGACGCCCAGGATTTGACCATATATAGACAGAACTTCCCTGAGCAGTAGATTAGCAATTGTAGTTTGACAGGCTGTCTTAAATCACATGCTGATTGCTCCTCCTGCCTTTGTCCTATCTCAATAAAAGGGGGTCCCAGACCCCAATGTGGGTCGCCTCATCCCGAGAAAGCTCGTGTCCGTGTCTTTTCTCAACATTGGCCTCATGAGCGAACCACGGGTACTTCACAGTATAGGAATGATCCAGCAGGCTTATCAGAAACAAGCTCTGAATAAATGGGGCAAAAATAAAACTACTGGGTTTTAATGAGGTGTGCTACATTTGGGGAAAATGAAAAGTATAAGGAATGTTGGAATGTACAAATGGCAAATTTACAGGTAAATATTACCCATCCATTTACAGAAGTTTAACTGATGTAGGCAGTCAAAGGTGTGTAGGTCATGAAGCACAAACCATGATTCTATATACAGAATAGGTGAAACAAAAGAAATGTTGCATGCTGGGAATGGCTGTGCTAAAGTCCTGATTTTAACCTATGTGGTATGAACTAAAGTGAGAAATTCATGCAAGGCAGTCCTAAATTATCAATAAACTGAGGCAGTTATATAAATGGTGGCCCCAAATATCTCCAAACTAACCGCTGACTGGTCAAATTATGAAAACCTTTGACTGAAATTATATCTTACTTTCATTTAAAAAAGAGAGAGTGACTGTTCAATAAAGCAATGATGCAGTGCATGTTGTTTATTCAGAATTTTAGTACTAATTTATAGTACTTTGATGAACCTCATTATAGATCACATTACTACACAATTGTGGCTAGTTGTAAAAGGTTCATAAAATCTCAACTGTGGTTTTGTTAAAATATGTAATACTATCTTCAAGACACATTTAGATATTAGATCATCCCTCCAAACTATAGCTATTGTAGTACTATTTATACAAATTACACTAGTAAAAGTGCTCAATGTGATCATAATATTGGAAGAAATCAACAGAACATCAGTGCTCTTTGATAAAGATATTTATCACTTTCTAAGGTACTCTTAAAAGATATTTATCTTCCTTCACACTTTAAATATATCACTTTCTAATTAATTCTTCCAATAGAAGATTGGAATATGCACAAATGGGAAATGTTTCATTCTGAAACAAATGAAACAAAAACAAATTTCAGTCAAAGCAGTCATTGCAGGCACCCAGGTTTTGGCTGAAACAAGATTTGGAAGTCCCAAATATGCTTTTTCCAAAAAGGAACTGGATTTTTTTAAAAAAGTTTCTCTTCTTATCCAATAGGTTTCTTCAATTCTTGTCCATAGACAAGATTCTGGAGTGTATTTACAGGGCAAATAGGGCCATTCTATCATCCCCTCTCCTGCTTTCCATGGTTTTTGTGCCAGCCTACCTGTTCCACCATCTTTCTTCCCTTTCTACCTTCCTCACTGTGCCTACCAATACCTTCACATGGTAGAATCTCATTAATTGGCCTTGTCCATCCCTGCTACCTTCCCAGTTTCCTTGTTCTGTGATTGCTTCCATAGCTATTCTCCTGACTTGGGCTATGTCCATGGTTTAAACTTTAAAGTAACCAACCGCATTGGTCCGATTCTTGCAAATCAGAAGTTAAATTCTCCCTGGGATGTGTTAGCAGGCTCAGGGTGAGCAATGAGCTCATGATATTCAGCAGTATGCTTGGGCTGTAGCAGCATGGCAAGTCTAGACAGCATACTAAAAAGCAAGAGACATCACCATGCCAAGAAAAAAAGTGCTTAAAATCAAGGCTATGGTTTTCCTAGTTGCAATGTATGGCTGTGAAAGTTAGACCATAAGAAAGGCTGAGCGCCAAAGAATTGAGGCCTTTGAACTATGGTGGTGGTGAAGACTCCTGCGAGTCCCTTCGACTGCAAGGCGATCAAACCAGTCAGTCCTAGAGATGATCAACCCTGACTGCTCCTTAGAAGCCCAGATCCTGAAGATGAAATTTAAATACTTTGGCCACCTAATGAGAAGGAAGGGCTCACTGGAGAAGAGCCTAATGCTGGGAAAGATTGAGGGCAAAAGAAGAAGGGGACGACAGAAAATATGGTGGCTGGATGGAGTCACTGAAGCAGGTGGTGTGAGCTTAAATGGACTCCAGAGGATGGTAGAGGACAGAAAGGCCTGGAGGAATGTTGTCCATAGGGTCGGGTCGGACATGACTTTGCAACTAACAACAATGCTTGGGCTGCGTGCCTTAGGAATAAGGCCCATCCAGCACACTTACCAAGCTGGAGAAAAAGGCGGAACTGGAACAAAACTGGTGGTTCTCTAATTATAGGTAGCACTTCTATCCTTATGTCTGCATGCTTTTATCATCAAGGAACCCCATCAACGTTGGCTTTTTCCACACTCTTACTGCCGCAACAATTGCTGCTCTAAATACTGTAATACCTTTCAGCCCGACCCAACACAAAACAACCCCATTTCTTTTCTAGACACGGATAAAAGCACATAGTCATCTATGCACAGACCAGGCGTTCTAGGCAAAGAACCTTCGGGGAAGGACTCATTTGCCCATCTTCACCTTTACCTTTCAACATTAGAAAAATAGTTGAAAGCTAGAGAACTTCATACCATCCTAGGAAATCCCTTGCTAACTCCCATCACCGCAAACAAAAGCATTTATATAAACAGTTCCTCAGTTTTTATCTGCCAAGTAGGTAAACCACTAGGATAATAAAGATCTTCAAGTGTATTGGAAGGATAGTTTCAAAGAGGGCCGTTTATGTCTTTATTAGAGCCTTTATTCCTAAGAGCCTTTATTCCTAAGAGTAACAGCACAAGAGACTCGCGATGGAACAAAAAGAAACAAAAATGACTTTTAGTTTCAGAATATCAAGCTCCAAGCTACCCTAACTGAACGTATCGCGAGATTGCGACGCCGGCCACTAGCGCTTCATGGGCAAATCGCAGGAGCCAGGTCGATCATTCTGCTTCTGCGCAGCCCCTCCCCAAAAAACTACATTTCCCACTAGAGCTTGCCGCTCAACGCGGGATGATGCACCACTTGAGTCGCTGCTTGGTGACGAAAACCTGTGCCGATGCGTGCCCTCTGGTTGGTCGGGAGGGAAGGAAGGAGGCGCGGGGGGGGGGAAACCTCGAACAAGCTAGCTAGACGGTGACTGGGGGGGGGGGGGGGATGGAAAGGGAGGAGAAAGTGGGGCGGTAGGGGACGGATTCGACGCGCGCGCGCGCGCCAGCCAAACCTAAAGGGGAGGCATCCTGTGAGGGCGCGAGGCCGGCTGCGTGGTGCGAGGCATCGCCATAGAGACAAGTGACAGCACAGAACAGGATTGGGGGCGAGAGGAAGAGGAGGAGGAGAGGGAGGGAGGGGGGGAGAGCGTGAGAGGGGGGAGCCCGCGCGGCGGGCGGGGGTGGTGGTGGGGGGGGGGGCAGGCCGGGTCCAGGCCGGGCCTTTTGCCTGCGTTGGCGCCGCGCAAACACCGAGGGTGGGAGACTCGGGGGACAAGTACCAACATGGATCCGGGGGAAAGCGGAGTCGGCGCGGGCGGCGGGAAGATCCGGACGCGGCGGTATCATCTGGCAGCGGCCTCCTCGAAGCCTTACCCGAGGAACAAGCAGGTGAGAAGGCCCGCCGCGGGAGAGAATGGAATCCTGTGGGGACGGCGGGAAAGGGAGGGGAGGGGAGGAGGAAGCCGCCGTCGGTGCCCGGAACTGCCGGGGAAGCTCACTCACGCGCTTTCCCCCCGCCCCGGGTGCGGGGGGGAGGAAGGGGAGGCTGGAAGTCGGCCTCAGAGAAGAGCCAGGCCACGTTCTGGTTGGACGGGCTACCAGCGCCGGGAGTCGAATGAGTCGCTCCCCCGCACCTTTTTTTTCCTTTCCTTCCTCCCCTCAGTGAGAGGACGGGGAGAGAGGAAAAAAAAAACCGGGGCGAAGGAACGAAACGAGCGGGCGTGTGTTTGTGTGTGTGTGTGAGAGAAAGAAAGACCGTGAAGGAAACGATTAGAACGGTTGATGATTCCACGTCCTTCTGTGGAACGTTAAAAGCCGAGGGAATGGAGAAGCCTGCGGGGGAAAGGGATTCCCCTCAGGGCGGGAGATGGGATAGCACGAAGGAGGAGAGAGAGAGAGAGAGAGAGAAAAAAAACAGGCCTCTCCCCGCAATCACTTTTTTCCCCGCTTTCCTGCGGATTTGATTCTCTTAGAAAAGCGCTCGAGATTGGCAGCATTTCCCCCCCCCCCCTCTTTGGCACTTTTTTCCTTTTTGTTTCTGCAAAAAAGCCTTTCCTGCACGTGGTGGAGGGCAAAAAAACGTGTGCGTTGGTACACACTGATCGCCGGGATTAGTTTGATTTCATTGGTAGGTTGGGGTGTGTGTTTTTTTTTTTAAAATAAATAAATCCGATTAAGGTACTAGTTTATTAGTACTAGTAGCCTAGTAATTGTAATCTGGGAAAGTAGGTTTTGGTTTTCAACGTAATGAAAGCAAACCGATTTTACACCGTTTTTTAAAAAAGATTGGAGAGCCTAAACCACTAAATTGGCTTTTGCCTATCCAAAAAACAGATGACGTTCAAATAAATATCTTGTAAAGTTAGTAGACTTCCGAGTTATAATTATTGTGTTAAAATATATGGATAGGACATTTTTATAAATAAATCCGATTAAGGTACTAGTTTATTAGTACTAGTAGCCTAGTAATTGTAATCTGGGAAAGTAGGTTTTGGTTTTCAACGTAATGAAAGCAAACCGATTTTACGCCGTTTTTTAAAAAAGATTGGAGAGCCTAAACCACTAAATTGGCTTTTGCCTATCCAAAAACGGATGACGTTCAAATAAATGTCTTGTAAAGTTAGTAGACTTCCGAGTTATAATTATTGTGTTAAAATATATGGATAGGGCATTTTTTACTCATTGTCTTGACATGAATAATGCTGATTTGTAAACTAGAGCTATTTATTGGTGTGGGGGGGGAGTGGCCTAATTGAAACATTTAACCTGATTTAACAAAAATGACTTAGTTGTCCATTTGAATTTAATTGGCAGGCCTGAGCTATCTAATTTCTACTTTGCTTTTTAAAAAATGTGACAGTGACACGAGTTACGAGTAAATTAAATAATTATGTAAAAGATTAAAAACTCTATATTATGAAGAATTTGGTAAGAGGAGTCTTTTTTGCAGGATTCCAATTACATAATTACTAGGAGGAGCATATCTCTTCCTTTGCAATTATTTGCTTTATTGCCATTATTTAATGTATTTAATCATCAGGATCTGGCTACTGTATTACTTTTTATATATATTTTTCAATGCACACATGCTGTTTATTATAATTATATATATAATGTAATGAACAGTATATTAGTGTATTAGGAGTACCAGAGCTCAACAGTACGACTCACGCTTGCATACAAAGTCCTAGATTCAGCTTTCTGATGTTTCTAAGTAAGCCTGGAAAAAAATCTCACCTAAAGCCTTGGAGCGCTAATATGACCTGTCAGAAGTGCTGGACTAGATTGACCAGTTGTTGACTTGTTTGATAGGAGACAGCTTTCTGTGTTCCTGCTATCATAACAATTCCTGAAATCTTTATTCAGCATGCAACAATTAACAATGTATACCTGTTCCATTATTATGCAGTTTTTAAAATTGATCTGTTTTAGACTAATATTTGGTTTGAAGTCTGTAGGATTTTTTCCTTTGAATTTTAACTTTATGAACTGTAATTTCAAATATTACCTTTATTATTATTTAGATGTTACCTTTATTAAGAAGAAAACAAATTCATGAATACATGTAGTCCTCAACTTACAGCAGTTCAATTTAGTGACTGTTCAAAGTTACACCAACTTATGACAGTTTTTCACATAACCATTGCACATCCCTCATGGTCAGTTCAAACACTTGGCAACAGACACATACAGTATTTGTGAGGTTTGCAGTGTCCTGGGGTCATGGGATCACCTTTTCCCATCTTCTGACAAGCAGAATAAATGTAGAAGCCAGATTCACTTAACACCTTGTTATTAATTGATCAACTGCAGTGATTCACTTAACTGCGACAAACTGCAACTGCAGGTGCAAAATGGGACAAAATTCACTTAGCAACAGAAAATTTGGGTTCAATTGTGGTCATAAGTTGAGGAATACCTGTATATTTTTGCATATTTCCAGTGGAAAAAGTTCCAGTAAATCTGAGATTATTTCTTATTTATTTTATAGAATTATATCCTGATTTTCAGAATAAATCATTTTGAAATACATAGCATATTTTTGAAATACATAGGCAATGGCCATGTTGTAAGAAATATTTCTTACATGTTAATTATTAAATATAGATAGCAAAAAGAAATGCCATGTAGAGTCTGCCACAAAGGTTACAAATAGTGGATTTCCTCCTATGAGGTTTAATTTAGAACTCTTGGAGATAGTAGGACACATTAGTCAGTTCCAATAGACCCAAAGTCAAATATACACATACAATTTTATAGAGTTTGATGGATTTGCATCTACGTCATGGGAAGTTTAGATTGCCTTTGATATAGATCTAATGTATTTCTTTAAAGCCAGTTGGTTTTAACTTACTGAGAGAGGTATTTATTTCCTACACGTATATGCAACATTTCCTATAAGTATATATATAACATATTTACATATTTACTACAAAATTTAATGAAAATGGTTGGCATTCAACAGAGAAGGCCTAGGTGAAGAGAGGCCATCAGTATGTTCCTGACACATCTAAAAATGTTTTTTTGGTTTTCACTCCAGGATACAAAATCATCTCAGGGTAACCTGCTATCAAGTAACTACTAGATAGTAGTGTGCCAACCTTGTTATAGGGCAGGCAGTAGACTCTTCCTTATTATCCATGAGTGACTGACCAAGTCTCTAATAGGAAGGGAGATGTGTCAAGTACTCTGATCTGTGGTGGTTGGCGTATTATCTGAAAGATCTTCCTGATCATGGGGATAATTCAGGTATCTAGTGATACTTCATCATTGACTACCAGAACATCTCTTTTTCTTCTTCTTTTTTTTCTCCAGCTTATCACAGATTCAGATTTATTGATCTGATGTTAGAATTCTCACATGTTAGAATTATAGTCCAGAACTGTGATAAGCCACACTGTTCAATAAAAAAGTAAAAAGGAGGTACAGAAAGGCTTCTGAAATAGCTCCAAACTACTGTCACACATAGATTCCAACCCACAGCAATAAGAAGAGAACTCCAAAGCCCATGAAGAGTGATGCTACTAGAGAGATGAGTAGTTGAGAAATGAGTAGATGAGAGATGAGAAATGTCCCGGGTATACTTGGTGGATGTCACTTCATAAACAAAGAACCAAGCTGTGAAGAACATGCCAATGGCCAGGAGCACCACAGTGAGATGTAAAAACACTGCCAGATTCACCCAACTGGTGTATCTGCTCATTGTTTCAAGCTCCATGGCTGTGTTGGCCGTGGCTCCCGTTAGAGAAAGACACATCCGTTCTTTCCTGCCATCCTCGCTCCGCCCTTCCGTCTCCTGTCTGTCGTCAGGTTCTCCGGCCCAACACTTGCTGGGAGTTCGACTACCAGAACATATTTAAACTACATATTTATCCTTTCAGTACAGTCACATTTAAAACAAACTCCCAAAACTCTTATCTGGGAATAACCTGCACACAGAATCTCATTCTCGGATTCAATCTCAGTTCATTGTGTGCCCAGCTCATTATTTATCCAGAGACTTAGTTCAGGAGGCACATCACTTTTGCTATTACTTTGGAGAAGGATGGCTGAGTGTTATCAATAGATTCATTTCACCTAGCCCTAAATTCTTGATAACTCCCTTCAGTTAATTTTTATAGATGTTAGATAGCATTGGGTATAAAATAGTGCCTTGTGGTATCCCCAATAAGCCTCTACTGTCCAAAGGCTTAGACACCATTGAGAGATCTTTCTTCAAAGTAGAAGTAAAGTATATTGTAGCAGGGTGCCACCACCTAACAAATTACCCAGGATTGTTATTAAAGTTTGTACAGAGTAAAAACCCCAAAATAATATTAATAAAGGCAAAGGAGCATAAAGGTAACGGAACTAGGCAATAATAATTAAAAACTCATATGCTACTTGGAAAGACTTGAATCACCTTAGCTGGAAACCTGGGCAAAGAGGTAGATCTTTAAGACCTATTGAAACACCAACAGGATGGAGGCCTACTCAACACCCAAATCTCAGAGGGAACCTCATCCAGAGGGCAAGTGCAGTAACAGAGAAGGTATACTTCTGATAGATGGCATTGTTTTGAGAGGAACACATAGCACATCAAATTTGCTATATCAAATAGCCAAATGGATATTATGGAGATATGTGGTTCCTCAAGTTATCAAGCTCTATGTCACATAGACTCTTATAGAAAATAACCTGGAAGCAAGCTTGTAACTCATACAGCTTAGGAAGTAGGAGTGTTACACAGGCAGTCCAAAACATGCCCATCACTGCTTGCATTGCTGCATTCTGGGGTTGTTTCAAGGGCTCTCCTACGTAAATCATGCTGCAATACAGGTAATCTTTAACTTACAACCATTTGTTTGGTAACTGTTCATTTTACAATAGCATTGAAAAAAGTGGCTTAAGATTTAGTTTTCACACTTGCAACCATTGCAGGATCCCCATAGTCATGTGATCAAAATTTGGGTGCTTAGCAACTGGCATGTATTCCTGACAGTTGCACTTCCTAAGGTCATGTGATCACCATTTGTAACCTAGCTCTGCCACAATTCATCTACAGGCACAGCCAAAATCATCTGTTAAACTGCTTTCCTTCAGATAATCTGCAAAGAATGATGGTATCAGATGGACCTCATGAATCAATAGGGCCACATTCCTTCTGTCTCTCTCCCACAAAAGATCATATGTGGGGGTTCCATGGCTGATTCTGGCCAACAACCAAGCTTAAATCCAGAATATGAAAGATTGAGATAGTGGGTGTTTAAAAAAAATCTATAACTCTACTAACAACATCATCTCAAGCATCTTACCCCAAAAGTGGTGATTTGTTTCTGGACAGTAATTGATATAATCATCTGAGTTAAGGAAATGTTTCTTAGAAGTGGGTTGGCCATTATCCCATAACCTTATTCAGGCTATATTTGCACTGATCAGTAAAATATTTATTTCAAAAGTTTTTTCAATTTAATATTTTTTTAGAGATGGTTTTGGGCAGCATATGCATGTGATTGCTTAGTTCCTAAAATTAATGCATCTAAAGCCATAAACAGGAATAAAATATCTTGAGGACTATCTTCTGAATATGCTTAAATTGAAATGTTCTCCGTTTCATTCTGTCAATATCTGAGATGCCATTAATGGGGACACAGATAAGGACCTGTAATTCCCTGCCTGTGGAGGCCCACTTTCGCTTTTAATATTTAATATCTTGAAAAGGTCACTTTGTTTTTAATTTTTATTAGCTGCTAAATATATATTAACTGTTAACAAACAAATTTTTAATTAACAAAGTGTACTGTTAAACAAAAACATTTTCATTTGCTACTGAAACAGATATTAGCTGGGATATCAAGCAGGCTTCCCTTGAGAGATAAGTCAAAACCAGGTAAACAGTATCCCACCCATATGAAGTCAGAGAAAGAAATATAGAAATATTATGATGTTTTTACAAGTTTCATTTAGAGGAGGGGTTACTTAAATGATGTGTGTGTTTTCTTTTTTCAGTGAACAAAAATGGTTTTGTGTCATGAAATAGTTTTTTATGTGGCGGGCAATATTGTTTAAAATCTACAGCATATAATATTCCTCAATATTAGCCCATACTAGAATTAGCAAATAAAAATGAACTAAACAAATTCATACATTCAGTAGTTTTTACTAAGAAATGCAGCATTCATTTTTCACAATCTGACTATAATGACCAGCAAAAACATGTTTCTATTCTAAATCACAAACTTATTCTTGATCATGTATTGTGTCTTTTTCAAATATAGGCAGATTGCCATGGTTCCAAGATATTCAGGAGGGCTGTGGGAAATAAGTTTTGAAATTATGCTGACTAAATGGAATTCCCAAAAGGAATCTGAACTATCACAAACCTGAACCCAAAAGAGTTCCAAGGGTTTTTTTTTGTTTAGCATATTAAAAGCAGAAGCAAAAATCCACCCCATACTATTACAGAGAGGAAGAAAGACAATCCATAAAACAGTCATGCTACCTCAAAGAGGGGAGGTAAAATAAGAAAAAGGAATGCAATATATGGTAACTTAAGTTCCCAAAAGAGGGGTCAAATATAAATATATTTAAAAATATAAATATCACTGTCCTGTTTGTCTTACTTTCTGTATTTGTTTTTCCCCTTCCCCTGGTTTTTGTTCAGCCGCCCTGAGTCCCTTCGGGGAATAGGGCGGCTTACAAATCGAATAAATACCAATACCAATATAATGAATAATTATGATGAGTTATTCTGTACATTAATAGTATTTATGTATTCACTGTTGAAAAATATTTATAGGTATGGCAGAATTTGAAATATTATTTGGATAAAAAATGTAAGACTTCTATAGATGTTTAGGCAATGATTTTGGGTTTGCTGCCTCAGATTTCTTGGCACTACTAAAAATAACTGTTAATTAAAGGAACTTTTGTAGTTTAGTTGTCTGAACTATGTAATAAAGCTTCCAATTTACAACTGTGTTTTCTTTATTTTCAATAGGGAATTATGAATATTGTGAAGGAATCCATAAAAAACATTGTTCCAACTTGGCTTCAAAGATATTTTACACAAAATGAAGAGACATCTCCAAATGAGCAAAGAAATCTGGAGGGGGATATAAACTACCATCCTCCCTTTGCAGATGATATCACTGAAAATGCTCTTGAGATAGATGGTCGAATCACTCCTGAGCCAACCAGAATTACTTTAGGAGGTGGGTTTGTTTATTTTATAAATCAATTAATAAGCTTAATCAATAATAACAATGCAGGTTTTCTCCAAACGTTATGAATTATGATAAAGATTTTGCTAACTTTTCATATTATACAATGCTTTTTTATATAATTGCTAGCATCTTCATACTCTTCACAAATGCCTTCCAAGATGATCAGATGAAATTCAATGACAGATCTAATTTAATTTAATAATCATTACCATAAACTACTTTTTATGACCAGCATTTTATTAAGCAACAGAAGAAGGCTCTTTCTTGACTTGTACATTTTTGTATTCATTATCTAATCAAAATAACTATTTGGTAGATTTTAAGTGTACATTGCATGCCAAGAAGTGAACAAAGAAAATGTTATATAATTTGTACTGCAATCCTTGTAAACTGTCTTAAGTGCTTATATAAGAGAAAATATAGAATTATAGGTGTAGAGCTACTCATAAATAATATAATAATATAAATCTAATCACTCAATAACTTAATTGAATGTACAACCTACTGGGCATTTAGAATAGCTTATATTGTGTATTAGTCTTTTAAAATTATTTAAATTCTATGCTGCAGAATAGTGTTGAAAAAGAATCTTTTTATTCTTTGTTTATATACAACAATAGTTTTGTTATAATAGTATGGTTCTTGGCACAAATATAATAGCTATTCCCATAAAATTTTCTTTCCTCAATTTTTGGAGCCAGAGAGGAATGGAAAAATTGAAGTATAGTATGAAGTAGGTAATGTTTATTATTTAGTATCCTTTATAAACAATTTAAAATTTTCTTGGGTTTTCCTTTTTTTCCCTCTACATCACCTTTACAGAAGATTGGTTACTGATATGAAATTATCCTTAATCTGTTTCTACACATATTTGCTACTTACGATATTTGTGTGATTTTTTTTTTCTCTTTAGAGCCATCAACAAGTAGATCTAGTTTAAATTTCACAGATATTTTAACACGTCCCTCTCTTCATCGGAGTCATGTTAACTGCAACATTTTGGATTCCCCATCACCATTCTCTCAACCATCCACATCAACTGCATTTCCAGTTAATAATTCTCGACTTTCACTTGGAAAAGAAATGAAAGATTCTACCTCGCAGCATGAAGACGATAACATCTCAACTACAAGTGGCTTCTCTTCAAGGGCATCTGATAAAGGTAACTAATTTGACTGTAATATTTAAACTAATACTGAAAAATTATCTGGGACCTATAGAGTTTTTTTCTTTTGCTCTTCATTTCACTTAATTAAAATTGGGGGAAACAGCATATGCACCTCAGGAAAACCCTTTTTACTCACGTCTAGCAACCATCCTAGCTTACCTTTTTCTACCTTCAAAATAAAGTGCTGAGGTTCAGTCAAGCATTGTTATTATTTTTGAATAATATCTCTGGTTCCAGAAGCATTTTTGAAAGTGAAAATGGTGCTAGAGGGTTTATTTTTACAATGTGTCACACCCTCATGTTTTTTTAATGTAATAATTATAATCTAAAACAAAAAATGAATCAAGAGGGCAAGGTTAAAGCTTTCTCTATACTAAATTTGTTTTAAAATGCATTTTATAATAAGATATTGATGCAGTTCTATGTATATTTTTAGACATAACTGTTTCAAAAAATGCTTCAGTGCCACCTTTATGGTCTGCAGAGAGTGAAAGATCCGTCTCCCTTCCTCAAAATTCAGCAAATAGTTCTAAAAAACCTGGATTTAATCTGTCTGCCTTTGGAGCACTTTCTCCTGTAAGTACTGCACAATAGCTGCTTTAGCCCTATTACTTGTGTTTCCAGCTTCCTAATTAAATATCTTTCTGTATTTCCAGTCACTTGGTAATGCATCATTTCTTAAGGCAAGCCAGCTAGGGAATTCTCCATTTTATCCTGGCAAAACTACATATGGTGGTGCAGCTGCAACAACAAGGCAGTCTAAATTACGAATTACTCCATATCAGGTAAATAAATGCTGGTGATTTCAGGAAATCATAAGGGTTAAGCAATAATGTCTATGTTTTGTGTACCAATATTGCATATTCTTGTCTTAACACCTATTTAAGGAATGTAATTTTTCCGATAACAATTCAGCATAGGGAGCATGAATTATATTCATTTTGGATTGTTTTGGTCATGATTTGGTATTAATTTCATAAACTTCATCATTTCCCTCTCTTCTGGGCAAGATTCAAAGCCTTTTCTTCAGTGTCACTAAAAGTTTTCCAACTTCATTGTATTCCTACCAATGTTAAACATGTTTCTGTTTAAACCTAGTAAAAACAAAAGTGAAAGCTACAAATTGTGGCTTGTTACATAGCATCTCATAGTGATACTTATTCTACTATACTTCTCAACAATCTTACTGAAAAAGTTATTCTAGAATCTGCAAGGAGGTTATGGAATATGATCCTATGTCTCTCTCCCCCCCCCCTCCTCAGTGACTCAGCTAAAAGGAAAGAGCGACAGTGGTTGTTGCCTTTTTCTTCCTAAAATATCATGTTACCACATGGTGGTAGAGAAAGAATTGTGTGGAGTAGAAGGTTACTACTGTGCCTATTTTGATGCTTCTCTTTCAGTGCCAGATCCTTCTTTCCTCCCTTCCTCCCTCCTTCCCTTCCCCCCCATTATCTTGATATTATTTCACAATGCCAAGATGCCAGAAGTTTCTCTTGCATTATGTTATACCATACTGAACATAATGATTATTCTTTTTCTCAAACTTGTAGAAAATTCAGGAGACAGTCTGACCATTATTGTGTCTGCTATAATAGGAAAATTAAAAATAAGGATTATGATGTTGATTGTGTTGATTTTTCAGACACCATTAAGACGACAAATGAAAGCCAAGCAAGCGAGTGCACAATCCTATGGAGTGACAAGTTCCACTGCAAGGCGCATCTTGCAGTCTTTGGAGAAGTTATCAAGTCCATTAGCAGTAAATTACTCTTTTAAAAGTTATTTTCAGTACCTAACACTATATCATCCATGTATTATCATTGCATTTGATAAATGTGTCTATACCTGTAATTTAACAGTGTCATGCTTTTTCAACAGGATGCTAAAAGAATTCCTTCTTCTGTTTCTACTTCTTTGTCATCTGTAAGTTAATTTTCAAGCTTTTAAAATTTCCTGACAAACTTAGTTTCAAAATCCAAGGCTTAATTTTTGTGTTTTATGTTTCAGCCTTTGGAAAACAGTATGCTGAATGTTACCAATTTCCATTCATCAAGGAAAAGAGTGAGTTAATTTACAAAATTTTACCATTATTTTTAAGCAGTGCAGAATTTATTTAATTCTTTGATGTGTAACTGTTTATGTGGAATCTGACACAGATTTATAGGGCTCCAATAAAAATTAGGAAGGAGAAGAATCTTCTGATTTGGCATGGAAACTCTTGGGAACACTAATGTTTTCCATGTGTAACTTTGGACAATACTGATCCAGCCATTCAAATAATGCTTGAGCAGTTTTCTGAAAATATAAAACTCTTTTGATAGCAGACCACATTCCCAACACCATGAATCAGTGACTGTTTGGGAAAATTGGAACAGTCGGATCAGTATGGCCCAGAGAGGAAGAGTCCCTCAGAAAACTCTAGCATTCCCACAAATTCTCTATTCTCTATTCCTCAAACAACATTAGGCTGCCTTCTGTTCATGTTCAAAATTTAGGTTTTAGATTAACATATGTGGTATAGTAAATTTCATCTTCTACTTTTAAATTTTCCAGTTTGTTTGCTGCATTGGCCTCGAATGCAACATTAATTCCTTGCTAACTGACAACTGAAAGAGATGTCAGATAGATAACTGATGCTGTTTTCCTTTTGGCACATGTCAAATAGATGCAGCCACCTGTCATTAAATGGAAAAAGGAGGAATTGTCTATTCATTGTATAATAAATTGTTGGCAGTAGTAATTGTTGGCCAGAACCAGTATGTTAATGGTTTGTTGCCAAAGCAAATGTGCTGTCTACTGTCCATAATTTTCTTCAGTGTAAACTGAATTGACATAATTTATTAATAAAATTGGTTGAAATGGTTAGCTCAGATGGCTAAATAACACTATGCATCATGTTCAAATTTAATTAATCTTTTATATTAATCTAGCACATATTGTTTTAAGGTAAATCTTATTAAGTTTATTTGGGTTTTCTAAGTATTAAAATGTTTAGGTTTGGCGCACTAGTCTATTTCCTTGAGTACATTTCTAATGTCTGAAATAAATATGCAAATGAATTAAAATATAATTTTAGATTTGGAAAACTAAGTATTTTATCATTTTGTATACTTATTTTTGAGGGGGTGGTTGATAATGAACATAAGGATTTTTTAAATATATACAAACTGCAGCAAATGCTTTCACACGTATAGTGATGAACTAGCTTTCTTCTAGTTGCTTTTAGTTCAGTGAATATTTCTTATTTTAAAGGTTGAAACTCATTATCCACCAGTTCAGAAGCTTGTGACACCCAAGCCTGTTTCACGGTCAATGACTCATTCGCAGTTTTTTAAACCTTCTCTCGTGTCTTCTGCTGAATCAAGCAGGGTACGACAGAGACTAGAGATCAACCATAAAGTAAGTATAAGTCAAAGCATCTAACCATACACTTAACTGTTATACACACTCCATTCCTCTCCAGTATTTTATGTCCTGATTAAATTTGAATTAGCATTCTTGGAAAAGTCTATTAATTATTGCTTCACCAGTAATTTGCCACATATATAGTTAAAACTTTTGGAGACTGACAAAATTGAAATTGCAACCTTGCTTATTTAAGTCTGCTTTTAAGATATGATTTTTTTTATCAAAATGGATTAAAGGTTTTTTGTTGTTGTTAATATAAATAGTGAGAATCTGGTTTCTTGTTGAAAAGTATGTTGTCTAGTGTACTAGCGGAATTAATTATGTGTGTTTTTGTTTTGGTGCATTTAAGTCGATGTAGTTTTTTCTTGGCAAGGTTTTTTGGAGGTGGATTACTGCCTAAAGGAGAATTATTTGAATTATTCTGGACAGCAGGGGGCAGTATGGATGTATAAGAAGAAGCACATACAAACAAAAATGGAAGTTTGAGAAATGTTTGAGTAAACAAAATGTTTTTCATTTATTAATGCAGTTTTTGTTTTTTATAAAACAATTGTCAGCACCTCTTCATTGAGTAATTAGGAAAGAAGACCACGAGACTCCATAGGTAGAAATCAAGTGTACTTTTACTAATTATAAATGATTAAAGGCGTAGCAAAGCGAAGACTGATTATTTAGGCGCGAAAGCGATTGATATATAGAATAACCCATTCCCCACCCCTTGGCATCCCAGTTACAGTCCAATCATAATTCTCCTAAGTGTCAGGGGTGAGATAACTTCAAAAGGCATCACTAAGATGGAATGTCGGTGCCATTAGCCTTGGCGGGAACCTCCTCCGCATGTGTAGTCCGACAGGCAGCAGAACTCCAGAATCTTCCTCCAGCACAATTAGTAAACCCCTCCCAAATACCATGCCCTCCCTCCCCATTTCATGGCAGCCGAAGCAGCAGCAAAGCAGAGGCTGACAACAATAGATTAGAAAATAATTGGACTAAAATTTAAGCATTATATTTCTTTACAGGCAGGGCAGGAAAAAAGGCTCACAATGGAATTGCAAAGTGAACAGTCAAAAAGGTATGTAAAATTCACTGTAGTTGTGAAGGACCTATTATGAATAATATTTGACTTTTCTTATGTTTTTCATTTTTCAAAGCAAGGAATTGAATATATTACCAACCTAAAAGGGGTAATAAAGATAATCCTCAACATGACCAGTCTCTTAGCAACTCTTCAAAGTTACAACAGATCTCTCCAGGGCTACTTATAACCCAGTTTCAAAGTTTCAGTGAATATCCCCACAGTCACATGATCACACTTTGCCATTCAGCAATCAGCTTAGTCACAACGTGACCCATTTAACAACCAGAACAAGCTACGATCACAATTTTCAGTTCAATTGCAGTTATAAGTCTAGGACTATCTGTAATTATAAAACACCATTTACCTTTAGTAATGTTCCAACTTGTTTGATAGTTTCCTTACTCGCATTCAGACCCCATATGTCTTCTGAAAAACCTCTCCAATCAATCAGAAGACCTAATACACATTGTGAGAGTAAGGACTAAATCTGTCACAATGCTTCTAGTTTTAATTGATTTTCTCTGCCACAACTGACCAACAGGAAACAGCTGTAGCATGCAGGAGTTTCCCTCACTGAATTTTTCTGAGCAAAGATGAGTAGAAGACAATGGATAAGATTTGCAAGAGAAAATGAATTGTGTGAAGTTGTTTTCTGCTCAGATTGTTGGATAGTGCTAAAGAAAAAGAGCTATTAATTACAGACACTGAATTGGAAATGCATAAGTTAGGCCTGTAAAACACTGGTGAAAATAACAGAACTATCTTGAAACTGGAAGGAAATGTTCCAATCTCCTTCACAAAGGTCCTCTGAATCTCTAGGTAGAAGAGAGGAAATAGTGAGGTGGTATGTTTCAAAGGGATATAGGACTCACTATTTATTGCCCGCTTCCTTGTTTTCTGTTAAAAAACTAATGTTTTGTGCTCTGTAGTCAAAAACATGAAAGGGAATTTTATAAATAACTTTTTAAAAATGTCTAAAAATTAAAAGTTCTGTAAGGTTTGCCATCCCAGGCAAGGATGCACCTGTCTTTTGATGGTAGTCCTTGAGAAAAAAAGATGGCAATGGAAAATAAAATCATGAGGATTTTACACTTTTTAGTAACTTCTGACTGGAATAGAAAAATAGATGTGTTTGTTATTTATAGGGTATACTAAATGTTGCAAGTGTGCATGAACATTTTTGAAACATCTATTGATTCTGCCTCAACAGTGTCACAAGCCCTACATTCACGACTTCTACAGCTAATGGACTACCACCTGCAATGGGAAGTGGTGGAGGCAAAATGAGAAAGGGAAGAGGTATACATTATGTACCAAAATCCACAGAAAATGAGGTAAAAATATTCATTATTTTGCAATATACTTTATTACTGAAGAAGCTATGTGAAATATTAAAGTTTCCAAAGATTAAGGGCCCACGTAACACCGTTTATTCTTAATTTGTTTGAATAACAGACAAAACTAGTATGTTTTAAACCACTTAAGTACCAAAGCCTGTGTGCTGCCTTTTTAGCACAATTGGATTCCTATTTCCTCTGTACTGCAACAAAAAAGGTAATTAGAACCTGGGAAAGAACCTGCACCAGGCAGAGATGAGGTCTTTAAATGGCTATGAACAAGCATAATCAGTGGGTTTACAGAGGCAGGTACATCATATAGAATATTGTAGCAAGCACTGCAGGAGAAATTTCAACTTATCCCATGATGCAGTGGTTCCCAAACTTGGCAGCTTTAAGACTTGTGGACTTCAACTCCCAGAATTCTCCAGCCAGCTCTGCTGGCTGGAGAATTCTGGGAGTTGAAGTCCACAAGTCTTAAAGTTGCCAAGTTTGGGAACCACTGCCATGATGGATAAAAAAGATTTTTGAAGTATAAAAATGTCACATCTTGCAAGTTTTAAATTTTCTGTCATGTATATATACTTTTTAGATATTTTTTTAATATTTGAATTATTTTATCATTTAGATTAACATTTTTTTTTCCAATTCTTGGCTAAATTGCTTCAATTTTTCTTTATAAATAAGCAAACCTGAACTTAAAATATAGATTTCTGTGGAATTTGAAAAATAACAACTCGACTTTTCAATTTTAGGAGATGGAGATACCAGCACTACCGGACATTTCTCTGCCCATTAGTACATCATCACTGCCAACATTCAGCTTTAGCCCTCTGGCTAGTTCTTCTGGTTCATCATTAACTCCCAGTGCTGCCCAACCAGTGACTAACAAGGTAAATTGGGTATAGAGTAATTATTTTCTGCCTATCCTTTCTACCTTAATCTGATTTAGGGAGAGAGCCGAGGTGGCGCAGTGGTTAAATGCAGCACTGCAGGCTACTTCAGCTGACTGCAGTTCAGCAGTTCAGCTGTTCAAATCTCACCGGCTCAGGGTTGACTCAGCCTTCCATCCTTCCGAGATGGAATTGAGGACCCGGATTGTTGTTGGGGGGAATATGCTGACTCTGTAAACCACTTAGAGAGGGCTGAAAGCCCTATGAAGCGGTATATAAGTCTAACTGCTATTGCTATTGATTTGTACCTTCATCAAGCTTTGGAGTTTTATCATTTCATTTTCTTTGACTAGCTGATTTATATTTCCATAATAAAAAGTATAGACTAGTACAAGTCTATACTGTTTATTATTACAAGTCTTTACAACTGGTGCACCACAAAAATGTCAGCAATCCATAATTTATGAACACAGGGCTTGGTTGCTGGAGTCTTTTGTGTTCCCAAACAAAAGGAAAGCAGCAGATTTCCTAATTCTAAATAGACTACTTGTGTGTGATGTACAGATAGTCCTCGATTTAAAACAGTTCGCTTAGTAACCGTTCAAAGTTACAACGTCACTGAAAAAAGGGACTTATGACCATTTTTCACATGACAGTTGCAGCATCCCCATGATCATGTGATTTACATTCAGATGCATGACAACTGACTCACATTTATGACGCAGTGTCCTGGGGTCATGTGATCCCTTTTGTGCCCTGACAAGCAAAGTCAATGGGGAAATCAGATTCACTTAACAGATTCACTTAAGTTACTAATTTAACATCTGAAGTGACTCACTTAACAAATGTGGCAAGAAAAGTCGTAAAATGGGGGAAAACTCACTTTAAAAATTTCTCACTTAACGACATAAATTTGGGGCTGTATAGTGGTTGTAAGTTGAGAACTACCTCTATTTTGATTTGAAGTTCATGACGGTAATAAAGTTATGTCAGTATTTCAATAAAAAATAGATTACTTCATAATATTTGTCTACATTGGCCACCATGATAATAAGCTTGTTGGCATTTGGCCTCTGTACATCAACACATTGAATTTGAAATAAACATTCAAGATGTGAGTGGAGGACTTTCAGCTTTAATTCAAGGAATTTAACAAAAGTGATTGTATATATTATATAACGTATCAGGTAGGTATTCTTCATGAAGATGTGTTATTCTATGTAACTGATACACTGTATATTTTCAGCATTGTGTGTCTATTAAGGCTGTGTAAAGAGTTGCTTTAATTATGAAGGGGTACCTACAAAAAATTGCTATTCAGATTGCTAAAAGCAGCTTCATCTTTTTCCAGACTTACATAGCTGCTCAGAAGCTGCCTCTGGCTGACAGCCTGGTACTAGCTTTTAAAAAACATGGCTGCTATAACTACAGTACCGTATTTATCGGCGTATAACACGCAGTTTTAAAACTAAAATTGTAAGCTGAAACCCTGCCTGCGTGTTATACGCCGATACTGCGCGTTATACGCCGGGTCCACTGTTCCCTCTAAGGTGCGCGGCCGCAAGAAACCCCCGCGCAGAGGTTTCTAACTCCCGCGCAGAGGTTTCTTTCAAAGCAAACGTGGGGAAGTCCTTTGCAGGCAGCTAGAACTGGCTGCCTGCAAAGGACCTTCCCAAACTTGTTTCAGCGGCAGCTCTCAGCCTGGCGGCAGCGTCACACAGACTGTGGAAGGAGGGGGAGGAGGAGGGAACTAAAGAGAGCTTTTACCGAGTCTGCGCCCCACAGCCAGGACTGTCCTTGCGCCCCTCAAGCCGCGTTTCTTCCCCGCAAAGCCCTTCGGGCAACCCGAGAGTTCCGCTTGACACCAGAAGGGCTTTGCAGGAAGAAACGCGGCGTTTCTTCCTGCAAAGCCCTTCTGGCGCCAAAAGGAACTCTCGGGTTGCCCGAAGGGCTTTGCGGGGAAGAAACGCGGCTTGAGGGGCGCCAGGACAGTCCTGGCTGTGGGGCGCAGACTCGGTAAAAGCTCTCTTTAGTTCCCTCCTCCTCCTCCTCCTCCTCCTTCTTTCTGGAGCCCCTTCCTCAAAGATTTGGTACCAAAGCAATGGCGGTGAGGAAGTTGTGTCTTTTGGATTTTGCACTGTTGTCTTTTCAATGGTTCTCAGACTGGTTGAACCTTTAGCAGCTGGGGTGATATTCTTTACTGTTAAGGTTACAATTGGATGTGTTGGACAAATCTTAAAAGATGAAACTTTTATTAAAACGTTTGACTTAACTAAAAACGTCTTCCTTTTTCTTCTTCTTCTTAAATATGATTTATTTATTTATTTTTACTTCAGAAGTTTGATGACCATTGTACAAACTAATCCAACCTAAATGTAGAGGAGGAGAAGAAGGGGGGGGGATTTAAAAAGAGCAGAGGAAAAAGAAAAGAAAGCATGAAGAAAACATAAAGAAAACATAAAGAAAGGGATGGGAGGGAGGGAAGGAAGGAAGGCACTTTATGTTGAAACAGAAAATATTATATAAGGAAGAAAATGGAAATAACTTAGGAAGGAAGGAAGGAAGGAAGGAAGGAATTGCACTTAATATTGAAGGAAAAGAGAATGAAGGAAAAAGTATTGGAAGGATTGAAAGAAGGAAGGAGGAACAAAGAATTACACTTAATATTGAAATGGAAAAGAAAATATAATGAATGAAAGAAGAAGTATAGGAAGGGAAGGAAGGAAGAAAGAAAGAAACAAAGACTGTTGAAACAGAAAAGATAATATAAGGAAGAAAATGGAAAGACGTATAGGAAGGAAGGAAGGAAAAAAGGAAGACAATGTTGAAATGGAAAAGAATATAAGGAAGAAAATGGAAAAAAGTATAGGAAGAAAGGAAGAAATGTACTTAATATTGAAACAGACAAGGGAATGAAGGAAAAAATATTGGAAGGATTGAAAGAAGGAAGAAAGAATGGAAGGAACAAAGACAATGTTGAAATGGAAAAGAATATAAGGAAAAAAATGGAAAAATGTTAGGAAGGAAGAATTACACTTAATATTGAAACAGTTGAATATAATGAAGGAAAAGGAAACAGGAATAAGGGAGGGACGGAGGACTTCAGCTCCCAGAATTTCCCTGGCTGAAGAATTCTGGGAACTGAAGTCCACCCCTCGTAAAGTGACCAAGGCTGGGAAAAGAATCCACACTAGTAGGGACAATGCAAGCTATGCTTCACCCCGTCAGTCCATCTTAGCGTGCAAGAAAGACATCAGACAATGCCATAGTTGCTATGGTAGCATTTGGCTATGCGCAGCGATGCTCTCCTGGTCTTTATGGGTGGGAGGGGGGCAGTTGAGCTATGATGCTAATCCCCTCGTGGGAACACAGAGGGTGGGAGAAGAGAACCAAAGAACTTCAAACTCCAAGGTTCTGGAGTGGAGAATAAGGGGATCAACTTTGTCTAAATGATATTGACATATAAAGAACGGTTGTAGGAACTGGGTATGTCCAGTTTGATGAAAAAAAATTTTACTCAAATTTTTGTGTTAAAATGGGGGATGCGTGTTATACGCCGGTGCGTGTTATACGCCGATAAATACGGTATTTGAAAATAAGTGCCTCACATAAACCTCTCTCGAAAGAGATGAATGCATATAAATTGCAGTCCTGCATTGTTGACCTGGAAATAAATCTCTTGCATGGGATTACGCTGCATTCTATAAGCCTGGCTGGAAGATTCATACTGATTTCTGTGAAATTTAACAAAACTGGATTTGTTATGTGAGGATTATATTGCATAAAAGGATGATAAATTCATAGATATGTTTCTTTTTTTATTATAAAACCTGCCAGTTCATGTTTTGTTTAACAGTTGCAAAAGCTTAGGAGGTAACTTCTATAATTTCAGTCTGTTTTTGAAAAGGATTTGACATTAAAATAGATTGTTCCGTATTGCATACTACTTTTGAAAGTCTCCTTTGTTGCACCATAAAAGGATATATTTTGTTTGGGAACGCAGAGCATCATTGGTTTCACAGCAAAACCTCCTATTTTTATGTGTTCATTTCTAATATAATCAAATAATGACTAATTATATTCTTTAGAGCAGGGTCCCCAACCCCTGGGCCTCGATCCACTACCAGGCTGTGGCCTATTTGGAATTGGACAAGTTGAGTGGCTGGCTAGAGCGTGCGCACATGCGCACACAGCTCATTTTGCACAAGTGCCCGGCTGCTGAGCACTATCACGCATGCGCACTAGCCCGCCACTCACACAAGTCGAGCTATATGCATGCACACTGGCCCGCCACTCGCGTAAGAGCTGCATCGTGCTTCCACAGCCCAGTTCCTCTCTCCCCTCCCCCCCAGGCCACCAAGCCACAGGTTGGGGACCGCTGCTTTAGGATAGCTGTTTAATATTTTGATTTTTTTAAATTAGGTACAGCCAGCTAGCAGTCCTGTATTCAAATTTTCATCTCCAATTGTAAAATCTACTGAAGCAGAAATGCTGCCTCCAGTATCTGTAAGTAATAATGCATGTGTGATTTTATGGCAAGGGAAGATGGTAATAATAGAAAAGAAAATGGTTTAAAATTCAGAAGTAGAGGTCTGCTTGCTATTCCTGTTTATAGAATAGGTCTATTCAACTCCTCTTTTGACATTTAATATTTATTTCTGTCAGATTGGTGGATTTAAATTTAGTGCTCCTGTTGCAAAATCATCTGAACTTTCAGTATCCAGGAATACTTCATTATCACCCCAAATTAATTCAGGTAATTTTATACATTTAATATATAATTTTTCTCTTGACTGGGAAATCAGGTATTAATATTTCTAGTCCAAAAGAAATTGAGAAAAAATAATGGTTAAAGTTTATTCACTATTCTTTCAAAAGTGAAAATATCTTCCAATTTATACAGTTTCTTAAGCATAGATTCAGTTTGGGTAAAACTTTATTCCGGGCTTTCATGATTTTCTAAGAAAGATCATTTAACTTGTATGACAGTATAAAACTGCTAAATTATAAAAGCTTCTTCGTGAAATCTCTTGTAATAATTAGTCCATTAGCTGATGTATATTTGCTCACGGCAAATGCTGTTCAAACTTTTTCCATCAACAGCTGTCAACAGCATAAGCAATAAGAAAGAAAATGAGTATGATGGTCCTTTTAAGCCTGCAAAAGTCCTAAAAGAAGGGAGTGTTCTGGATATTTTAAAAAGTCCTGGTGAGTGAATAGATGAGATTTTAATTATATGGAAATAATCTTGTTTACTTCTAAGCATTCTTAAAAAAATAGAAGAATTTAACATATGAAGAAGCTGTAAATGTGTACTGATTATAAGATTATTATTATTTACTTTTATACATTAAACATGAACCTCAGTTAACTGAACATTCAAAAATGCATCACAAATACCATTGACTGGTGCTAATGGTTGATAGGGGTTGCTGCCAGCGTCCTAGGTATCAACCAAGTACCTTCTTAAGATATACGATGTTCGAATTGTGCAGTTTTTTGCAGTTCCACTGGTGTTATTGCAGGAAGCTGCAATTTCTTGAGGTATTTTATAAAATTCTTGGACATGGTGCCAAGTGACCCAATGGCTGTGTTGCAATTTTTTGGGGTAGGGCTTATTTTAGCACCTGCACTCAAAAGCCCGATTGGACTTATTATCCGGGTAGGTCTTATATTCGGGGAAACAGGGTATAAATAATCTTTCCTAACTTTTCCTTGTATTTTATTGTAACAAATCTGGAAAACTAATTTGCATTTAAAATTATGAATATTGATTCTATGCTCGAGGTATTTGCAATAATGCTGCTGTTGTTGTTGGTTTTTATTATTATTATTATTATTATTATTATTAGCACATCCTATATAATACAGGATATATTTTATATATTTATTCATTTAAAATGTGTTTTGTTTCTTTTCCCAGGTAAGTATTTTAAAAGATGCTAATACCACATATTTTTAAAGACATGATTTTAATAAAATCTTATTTTCAGGACAGTGGTTATTTAGGGGATTTAATAAGTACCCTGTTTCCCTGAAAATAAGACCTCCCCGGGTAATAAGTCCAATCGGGCTTTTGAGCGCATGGGCTAAAATAAGCCCTCCCCCCAAAATAAGCCCTCCCTAAAAATATTGCAACATAGCAGCAGCCATGAGATGACCACGTTCACCACCACCTGAGCCTCAAAAATAATAAGACTTCTCCAAAAATAAAGCCAAATGCTTATTTCGGGGGTCAAAAGAAAATTTCTTATTTTTGGAGAAGCACCGTACATGTTGTTACTAAAATGTTGGTAGATTTAAAATAGTTTGTTTCAAAAGAATTTTTGCTGGAAACTTAATGCTGGTTTTTTTGTCTTAGATTTTGCTTCCCCAACGAGTCTATCAACATCCTCATCATCAGTCAGACCATATGTTGAAACAAGTACAGAAGTTTACACAAGGCCTGCAATAAGTAATTTTTCTGGAGCTGTTTCAGGACTTGGAGATCCTATGAAGCAAATGCCAACGAATTGGCCACATGACACCTCTCTTACACAGAACAAGTTGGCAGAAAACAAATGTACACCCTGTCAAATTGCAAAAGTGCCAACACCCAGTGGTACTAAACAGACTGAGATTTTGACTCAGAACATCACCATCAAATCAGTTTCTTCAACAGAAGCACAGGGGTTTGGATATAAGTTTAAGGCAGGAGTTGGAACTTGGGACTGTGATACCTGTTTGGTCCAGAACAAATCAGAAGCCGCTAAATGTGTGGCCTGTGAAACACCAAAACCTGGAACAGGAGTAAAACAAGCTCTGGTGTTGCCTTTTGTCACAGACAATGCAACCACAACAGTGTCTTCCTCTTCTAGTTCTACTAATGTTACAAACACTTTAGGATTTGGAGACAAATTCAAAAAGCCGAAAGGTGCTTGGGAGTGTTCTGTGTGCTTAGTGTCAAATCTGGAAGAGAACAACCAGTGCGTGGCCTGTCAATCAGACAAACCAGGTGAGTTTGCACTATTTGAAAATTGTATCAGAAAAAAGCATCTGTCCCAAGTTAGAATCCTAAACACAGTTTCAGCAAAGTAAAACAACACTGAGTTACATGGAACTTTCTTCTGAAACATGTACAAGACTACACTATTAAGTAATTTGTTTAAAAAATAAAGCCTAGGGCACCACTGAAAATATACTATAATATTTTAATGTTAAAAATATGTGTAGCCTGCTTTTAGAATTGTAGTTATTATTTGCCCTTATTATGACCATGCTTATTCATGCCTATGTTTAATTATAATACAAGATTTTATTACACTGCCAAATACCAAAAAGATAGGCAGTGGTGTACAGATACAGATAATTTGCATACCTGTTTTTTTCAGTTTTGGGACAAAGGTGATAATCAGGTAATAATTTCATGTATTAGAGGCATAGATGAGAAAACTGAAAGGAACCTCTGTTAAGTGATTCTTAATGTTTCTTTAATATTTTTATCCTGAATTCATCTTGTGAAATCATTCACTCTGGATTTTTATTTTGACAGTAAAGCAAAACATCTGTGTTTATTAGATAGCTTGGCACCACCTATTCTGCAGGAGTTTAAGTTTGTCCTGTGTTTCCCCGAAAATAAGACAGGGTCTTATTTTCTTTTGACCCCCCCAAAAAATAAGCACTTGGCCTTATATTTGGGGAGGTCTTATTATTATTGAGGTGCAGGAGGCAGCGAGCATGGCTGCTGCTGTGTTGCAATATTTTTGGGGAGGGCTTATTTTAGCACCTGCACTCAAAAGCCCGATTGGACTTATTAGCCGGGGAAGTCTTATATTCAGGGAAACAGGGTATAAGTAATCTTTCCTAACTTTTCCTTGTATTTTATTATAACAAATCTGGAAAACTAATTTGCATTTAAAATTATGACTATTGATTCTATGCTCAAGAGGTATTTGTAATATTTATTCCTATGAAGCAGCTATTAAACTTGTTTATTTTAAATTAGCAGTTTTCTGGAATGTGCCTTTTGTTAATCGTTGCTTTACATCATTTTGTTTATTACTTAGGGAGTTCAGTACCTGTAGCCAGTGGCAGTGCTTCATCTTTACCTACTCTTTCTGGAGGATTTTTGAATTTAGACAAATTCAAGAAACCAGAGGGAAGCTGGGACTGTGAAACCTGCTTAGTACAAAACAAAGCAGATGCAACTAAATGTATAGCTTGTGAGAGTTCAAAACCAGGCCACAAGGCTGAATTGAAAGGTATGTAAATAAAGTAAGCTTTTTTCTTTATGTTATTTGTTGCAGTAGAAATAATAAGTTTAAGTTAGATAAGTTCAGATATTGGGTGCCCTTATTGTAATATTTCCAGTAAAATGCAATGTTGGATTTCAGTCAGTGTGCATTTACTTATAGAAAAGCAAAAATCTTTTCAAATCAGCACTTCAGTGTGATTTCCATTGTAAGCAAATATCTATGTTTTTGCTCCTCGATCCTTTAAATTAACGAGTTCTTGCAGTCAAAATCAGAGGACTGCCTTCTCTGAAGAGCTTTGAACTGCAAATGAATATTTCTTTCACAGTCTTAATAGCAGAAGAGGAGAAAGAAGTGTAAAATGAACTTGGGGAGTCAAGGATACAGTTTAAAGTAAATAGTTGTGGGAGTTAGGTTTGAAGATCTACAGAGGACAACAGTGTTTGGCTAAGCCTGGCGTCAGTAAAGAAAAGATTGCAGACCTGGGTTCAGGGTGGGTTTTATTTTAATCAACTCGATTTAAATCACTAGTAAAAAGGCCCTGATTTAAATCAACTCGATTTAAATCATAATTTTTAAAGAGCAACTGTCATCTTTGTCCCGCAGCAGCTTCTCTGACCCACTATTGATTCACCAACAGTCCTAATATTGCAGAGTATACAGCTCATGCTACATAACTAAGCTCCATTTCATGGTGAATAAACTAAATTATTAATGTATCTTAAATAGAAAACTATCTTTAGATAGATTTTTTATTCCAAAAGCATTTTATTAAAATAAATTTGATAAAAATAAAAACAATCTGAATTAAATAAAAAGAAATCCGATTTAAATTTTAAAAATCTATTCTTTTTATTTAAAAAAATCATCGATTTTTACCCATCCTGCCTGGGTATATGTGTGTGAGAGAAGGAGAGTGAAGAAGACAGTTATGTAGATAAATCTGCAATGAGATAGTTGATTCTGTGGGGAGGAAAAATAAATGACTGTTGACTATTATGTGTTTCAGCTGTGAGGGAGAGTGGTTTAAGCAAATGGGGACTGGTTCTGAATAAAAGAGATGCATATTTTCATAGAAAAAAATAATGAGAAACCATTACCAAAAAATGCCAAGAAGATTGCAACTCCATCGCTAAGTGACATGGCTGTAGAGTGAAATGGCATGTGACTGTACCCAGTTTATATTGTTAGTTCCACTTGCAGTTAAGTGAACATTACATGACTTAGAATTCCTTGTTGGTCTCCCCATTGAGTGAGTTTCACAAGAATCACAAATGGTGATTACGTAACTGTCAGATGCTCCAACCATTGTAAATGTGTGCTGATTGCCAAGTGACTGAATTGTGATCATGTGACTGGGGACACTGTAAAACAGGGGTCTCCAACCCCTGAGCCACGGCTCACTACAGGGCCATGGCCTATTCAGAACAAGGCTGCCACTCTCGCGGGCTGGTCCCCCACCCCCACTTCCCAATCCAGGTCTCCAAGCTGCAAAGGTTTGGGACCACTGCTGTAAAGCCTAGATGTTTGTGGGCCAGTCATAAAACACTTTTCAGCACCATCATAACTTCAACTGATAATTGAATGAGTGGTTGGTAAGCAAGGATTATCTTTGCCCTTAAAATACACCAGATTGTTCAAGACTATATTAAAACTTGAAATGTATTATATTAAAATTCCATTTAATTGCAGGTTTTAATACAACTACTTCAGAGCCATCTGGTCCTTCATTTAAATTTGGTATTCAGTCGTCACCATCATCATCATCAGAATTATCCCAGACTGCAGGAAAAAACTTCAAATTTGGAGAACAAACAGGATTCAAATTTGGTACTACATCAGATATGGGTTCTTCAGGTGGCTTTAAATTTTCTAAAAATGAAGGCTCCAATCCAGGAAGCTTTTCCTCAGAGTCTAAATCTGAGGAAAGCGTGAAAGAAGGAAAGAGCACCACCACTTTCAGTTTTGGACTTCCTGCTGGAGCTAGCAGTTCATCATCTGCATCGTTTCAATTTGGAATAGCTAACCTTGGGCAACAAGAGAAGAAAGATGGACCTAACAAGCCAGCTATAGGAGGTTTCACTTTTGGCACAAGTTCTATAGGAGCCACAACTGCATCTGATAAAAAAACTGGAATAAGTACTTTCAAATTTGGAAATTTACAGGAGAAGGAAATTGCAGAAAGTCCCTTTTCCTCTAAGAAATCAGAGGAGAAAAAGGAAACACCTTCAGCAAAAGGTGGCTTTACTTTTGGTAATATAGACCCTGTGAATGCCCCACCACGTACTTTGGGAAGGACAGATGAAAAGCAGGAGGTGGGTGCCTCTTCTACTCCACTAGTGTTTGGAAAGAAAGCAGAAAGCGAAGAGTCAAAGGCACAATCCATGTTTTCATTTGGGAAGACAGAACAAACCAAAGATGGCACAGTAAAACCTGCGTTTAATTTCGGCTTGGCAAAACCTACTGAGAAACCAGCTGAACAACAAATAAAAACAACATTTGCATTTGGGGCACAAGCAAGCTCTGCAGGTAGGTGCAAAAATTCATTGAATTCTCAAGTTTTTATTTTAAGCTTTTTATTACTTTGATTAATGGTAATATTAAATTGGCTGATTATTTAGAATATTTACCTCTGAAAGAAAGACCTTGAGAATATTGATTCACAGTTGCAAATTCATCACTAAAAGAGTGATGAACTTCAGCAGAACAGATTTGAATTAAAGTATAGTACTTATTATGAAAAACTTAATTGAACCAGAAAACAGATGTATCCAGTAAATGAATTATCTAATGGGAAGAACTAAAATTATATCTACAACCCACTGTTTTCCATTCAAGTTGCAATAATATTAAACTAAAAATTGAAAGTGATCCCTATGTAGGCATAGATGCCCATACTTGGCAAAACTGTTCCCATGTAATAGAACATGCTTGTTTTTCACTATAAACATTGTATTGTTTTCAGACTTCTTAATAATGTAGGGAAGAGAATCTAAAGCCAAATGTAAAAAAATAAATATTTTTGACATACTATGACATACATTTAACCTAAGGAGAAGGCACATCTTTAATAATTACTTATTATTTAGAGGTTGAATATATCATAATACCCCAAAATTTCCAAGAAATCATATTGGAAGCTTTCCCAACATTTAGAGGCTGGATTTTGTTTTGTATTAAAACAAGTACATTAATGCTTGATAGTATCTGAATACTGTAGCAATATACAAAACTCACATGAGGTTGGAATATTCTGGATAACTTTTTCTGAAACGCCATATCTGGGACACACTGAACTCCTTCTAGTTTCTGAAGCTTTGCTTTCAAACTGCCCAGAAGCATATAGTTTGGAGCAGTAATAATCCAATTCTTAAATTGGTTTTTCAAATTCCTACAGTACATCTAAATTTGATGACTTTCAATAAATTCAGCTTGAGCTGGATGTCCAATAGGCAGAACAAGAAGATGCAATCTAGGGGTCAAAGGTGTTGTTAGAATGTTAGCATCTACATTAAAATTAAAGGGTAGGACTTATTTGAAAAATCATCATCATAAACCTTTAATAAAATAGAGATTGAAACCGAAGAAGAAATGTTGTTTTGGAAAGGACCAGTACCTCATAAATATGCCAAGGTAGGTTGCACGCCAGTAACACAACAATTATAAAAACAAAGGCTTCCTTCACTAGCGTGTAATAGTAGTAGTTCATTGTCTCAAGCATTTTATTCTTTGGTATTATAAGAATCTGATGCTTTGATTTTCTAACTGAAGTCTTTAAACATGATTTCAGATGACAAACCTCAAGTTCTAGCCCAGGGGTAGTCAACCTTTTTATACCTACCGCCCACTTTTGTGTGTCTGTTAGTAGTAAAATTTTCTAACTGCCCACCGGCTCCACAGTAATGGTGATTTATAAAGTAGGGAAGTAACTTTACTTTATAAAATTTATAAAGCAGAGTTACAGCAAACCCCTACCGCCCACCATGAAAGCTGGAACGCCCACTAGTGGGCGGTAGGGACCAGGTTGACTACCACTGTTCTAGCCTAATAGCCATAGGTATTCTGGAATTCTACAGAAGAAGGGTGGGTTTTTCTTTCTGTTAACCCAACATAAAAATTTAAAAAGTGAATTGAAACTTCTCCCAGTCTCCTACTTTAAAAAAAAAAAAAAATGAGCATTTTATTTTAGAGTTGTATATCCTCCTTTTTCTTGCAGACCAATAATTACAAGATTACTCTTCCTATCAATTGTGTAAGACTGAATGATTAAAAAGAGGTAAAATTGTCACCAGTGCAAATTAGAATGAACACATGTTAAAGTTGGCAAGAAACTTAATTTTTCTTTTCTTTAACAAGAAAATGATTATAGAAATTGAATACCAATCAGCATTCACGTCATAATCAATATTAGTTTGTTTGAGACCAACAATCAGAAAAGTTGGTAACCCAGAATCAAGTAAGGCAGCGTGACAAGTAGTAGGGGAGGGTCCATTAATAAACACAATTTGAAATACAAGGAATATTGGGATATTGGCAATTAAAAATCACAGGAAGTAAAGATTATCATATGCACTGGGGAGGAGTAAAAACAGCAGAACCAAATATAGGAAGAAGTGAACAGAAATATATAAACAACAAAGGAGCACTGTGCATATGTAGTGGAAAGGGGAATAAGAGGGTGGGGGATATTTTAATGTTAAGAGTAAAAAACAACTTAGTAAAAGGAATTTATTAGCTAGATGTCAAACGTGATAAAATAACAATATTAAGGTATTGTTGTCTATTTAAACATTCATGCAGCTCTAACTGCATTTAATTTCTTACAATTTCTATGAACATTGAATATTTTCCTAGAGTAATGGATTGTAATTCTATGGAAAGTCCAGAATTCAAAATAATTAAGTACAATTATGAGCTCTTGAACTTCATTGACATATCCCTACAGGTGCATAATGAAATCTTACAATTGAGGCTTTAATTTTCATTAGTAAAGTAGTTTAAGTAATTGATGTTTGAGCAAGAAAACAACCAAATATTTTTATAGTAAAATAGTAAAATATTCATTCCTTAGCCCAAACCTTTTAAGAATAGCGTACTCAGATACTGATAAAATTGGAGCAGGGAGAATAATTGAAAAACACAATGTTTGCATTTTCTTTTTTAAAAGAAGGGGAGAGAGCCCCCTCAAATATCCATATTTTTATTAACAAAATGTCTGTTTACATCAATGTCAATTAAATCATTGACATTTGAATCACTTTATTTTAACAAAAGAGATATGAAGCATAAATAGGTACTATATATGCAATTAAAATTCCTAAATTTTCCTCTGTAGGATACCTGGTAGTAAATTTTTGTTCAGTTAAAAGAATCCAAGTTATTGTATAATATTACAAATGGATATTCTTTCATCTTTATAGTAAATACTTCTATTGCCCTTCTGTTATTATCAAAAGAAACAATAGAGTGTTGGAATTGAATGAGTATGTGTAAGTTATTCATGCTTGGGTATTAATGAATGAATTACCTCTTTTGAGCTGAATTTATTTAAGGAATTATAGTGGAAATGACTCCTTAAACTGAGGTGTTGCAATTATAGCATCATTATTATTATTTATTACAAGGGAAAAGAGATAGCAAGGAGCAAGAGAATGAAGACACAAAATTCAGTCCCAACTTAAAATAGATAAAAGATGGAAGAGGAACTCAATGTAGAAACAACAAGGGGAAAACATGATCAAGTATGTGCAGAACATATAGTGTAATTGAGAACACAGATTTTTTAAAGGCGCAGGAAGACATATGCAACATTGTCCTGATTACAAATTGGTGAATGAAAAAGTTTCCTATTATGTAGGTACTAAGAGGTAACGGGTAAAGGTAAAATTTTACTCCTCTATCGTTGCCAACTATGGAGGATGGTGCTCATCTCCGTTTCAAGGCTATTGAGCCAATGCTGTCTAAAGACATTTATATGGTCATGTGGCCAGCATGATGTCGCAGAGCGCTGTTACCTTCCCACCAAAGTGTTATCTATTTATCTGCTTGCACTTGCAAGCTTTTGAACTTCTGGGTGGACAGGAGATACAAAGAAGAGATACATAAATATAAGCAGTGTATCTTGAGCATTTGCTTATTTATCCTAATTCGGAGGCTACCACGACTCTTCCATTTGTCAAGGCAGCTTCAAATAGAAAAAGCACACATGGAGATACAAGTAAAAAGAACCTTGGCCATCTGGGAAAACACTACACGAAGCCATTTATTAAAAGTAATAATTGGTTTCCCCAATCACTCTATCCTAAGGCTCCAGAGAAGAACCAGCTTTTTTAACGGATTTAATGGAGTCACAAGGCTGAGAACTATGCAAGTCTTCAGGGAGATTTCATTCCAGAGGGTAGGAGCTGCAGTAGAAAAGGCGTGATTCTTGTGGTGACAAAATAACACTGTTTAATTAATGAGACCTGGATTTGACCCACTTTGCTGTTTTCATAAGAGACAGGCAGAAACAATTCGAGATAATCCCTCAGGATAGCCAAGCCCTATGCCATGAAGTGTTCTAAAGGTAACAACCAGTGCTCTGGGTTCAAATACAGGCATTAACACAAATCATTTTAAAGTCCAACAGTCAACTAAAACCAGAACTTTACTTGCTGGGAGTAATGGGCAAATAACTGAAAAGAGGTGTAGACAAGATAACACTGTTTAATTGATGAGACTTGGAATTGACCCACTTTGCTTTATCATAAGAGATGGGCAGAATCAATAGGAGATAGTCTCTCTATCAGGCTTCCAGACCTGACACCTGCAGATAAGGAGGCCCTGTGTCATGAAGGGTTTTAAAAGTGATAAATAGTGCTCTGGATTCAAATACAAATATTAATACAAAACATTTTAAAGATTAATATTCAACTCAAACCAGAGCTTTACTTGCTGGGAGTACAACTGGAAAAGACTTATAGACTTAGGAAGAATAGTTTTGTGTTTTGGTAATTGTATGAGATTATTAAAATACCTGAACTACTAAAATAGAGGAATAGTTGATGAAGGTGACAGAATTTGCAGAGATGCAAAATTGACCTATTTAGTTTGAGAAAAGACAATAATTACAGTAGATAGGGACTGGAAATCCTTTCTGGACTTTTTACTGAAATTGGAACAAAATGCCCCTGTGATTGATAAGTTTAATGATTAGAAAAGATAGATAATGGAAAGAGGGAATTATGACATAACCATAGAAAGAAGCTAAAATTTGAATGCATTTATAACTGCTATACAAAATTAGAAGACATTTAACAATTATTTTTTTTTAAAGTGATAACCAATACCTTGAATTGCACTTGGAAGCCAACTGGTAACCATTGCAGTTTGCAATGCGATGGTTTCATAAGCACATTTATTTATATATTTTATAGAAATATATACCCACCAATCTGAAATATAAGATTCTAATGGCTTGCATAATGTGACCTTCCCAATGTTGCCTTTGCTACTACATTTTGGATCAGCTGTAACTTCTAGATGGTCTTCAAGGGCAGCCTCATGTAGAGCACATTGCAGTATTTCACTTGTGAGGTGACCAGGCCATGAGTGACTTATCTAAAGGCACCCTGATCCACAAAGAGATGTAACTGGCAATCTAATTTATCTGTGCAGAGTCCAGCCTGACCACAGTTGTCATCTGCTCTTTGAACAGGAGCTGGGAGGCCAGGAGGACTCTTAATAAAAAAAAATGCAGCTCCATTGAGAATTAATAATCCCTAAAGCTAGGGGGGCTCAAATAAGATACTCCATCTTTTCAAGATGGAGCTTGATTCTGTTCTACCCCATCTACAGCCACCCAGCTTCTAGGCATTGGATTAGGACTTTTATAGAGCCAACCAAGTAATGTATATCAGGATGTAATCTGCATAATATCTGACCCCAAACTAACAAATGGCTTCACCCAGGTGGTTTCATGTAGATTTAATCGGAAAGGGAGAGAATGTCAAATCCTGCAGGAGCTAAGATAGGAATTAAAAGGCTGTATCCATGATCTCTTCCACCTGTCAACATTGATTCAAAGCAGCCGCAAGAAAGGAGGAGAATTACTACTGAACAATGCCCACTACTACGTATGCAGGTTGAAAAAGTTACTGTGGTTGACACTATTAAAAAGCGCTGAGAGATCAAGAAGCAGCAGGAATGGATAAACCACCCTTATCCCAGCTTCATCACAGGTCATCAACAAGCATGACCAGAATTTTCTCTGTACTAAGCCTTGGCCTGAAACCCAACCAAAACAGTTCCAGATCAACCACTTCTTGCATGGTTTTCTGGAGCTGAAGCCCAATCACTTTCTCTACCACCTTCTCTAATAAGTGGATAATCAAGACCCTTTTTGCTAATAAGACAAGATTGGACACTAGACAATAGTTGTCCAGCACTGGTTTCTTGAGGGAAAGATACATCACAACATTCTTCAATGATGAAGGAATCACTTCCTCATTTAAGGTTACTCCCCAGGCGGCTTTCGCTGTCCAATGGAAGCCTGTATCTAATAGACAAGAGTCTAAACTAACAGTTAGGAGAACCCTCTCCAGTCAGTTAGGAGTTAGGAGAACCCTCTCCAGTCACAATGTCAAATTCCAGTTAACCCTACAAGATCTTGCCTTGGACTCCTCAGACTCCTGTCTGCTTGGAATCTAGCTCTGAATGAATCCAAGCACCTGTTAATTAGCGAAATAATAGCCCTGCTCATGGTCCTGCTGCTCATTCTGGGTCACCTTACATAAAGCTGCTGGGCAGCTAACAACAGACACAATGAGGGCAAATTTTGGGCCCTGGTGAGGTCCATAATATGAATTCCTGCTTAAATTTAGATACTGGATCTAGAAGAAAAACGAAAAATAACTCGCAAGATGAAAAATACTATCATGGATTGGATAGGACAGAATAGAATAAAATAGAATAGAATTCTTTCTTGACCAAGTATGCATATGCTCTCAGTGTACATAAAAAGACATGAAAAGATACATTTGTCAAGAATCATAAGGTACAACACTTAATAATAGTCATAGAGTACAAATAAGCAATCAGGAAACAATATCAATATAAATTGTAAGGATACAAGCAACAAAGTTACAGTCCTGCAGTCATAAGTGGGAAGGGATTGGTGATAGGAACCATGAAAGGGCTAATAGTAATAGTAATAAAGGATCAAGAATAAAATACGAAAAACTGAAGAAAAAGGAATTATTGTATGTGGCTTTGATTAAATTTTCTGTTAGGAAGCATCTGACTACATAGAAGCGTTTAAAAAGAGCTGAAAAGGAAATAATATTTCCTTTTCTAATAATACTATGAAGTTGCTATGGTAGAAGTAATTTGGGAATCTATAAATCTTTGCATCTCATTCAATATATGTGGGAGTAGAATGCATTAAAAATGTGTGAAACATAGTTGTGTATAGTGGAAGAGCAATTTAATGATTCAGTCTTTGGAGTTTTGATTATGTCCGGTTGTGTGGATACCACACATAAAAAATAAATGTTTTATAAAGGACATGAAGAAAATAGATTTTGCTGAAAAGTGGATTTAGCTACCTACACCATTGTAGTCTCTCACCTCAACATTGCCCTCCTGGGATGCTCGTACAATGAACCACCAGTTGCATTTTTATGAAAAATGCTTGTGTTCTATTACACCAATTTTCTGGTCCTACCTCACTGAAAAACCATGGTTCAAACAAAAGAGGAGCGAATGTTTGGTTAAACCTGACACTAAGAGACAAGAGGAGCAAGCATGCAAGTACATCATGTTTTCAGTATAGTAAACCGTGGTTTGGATAGAGATTTTTAAAATTAAACCATATCATTAAGTTACACAATTGCAAAGTACCAAAACGTGTTTGGAATTCTTTACTAAATGAGTTCTCAAAGAGGTGTATAATCCCTGGTATCCTTTCTTCCCGTTCTCTCTTCACAGCATCAGTAGCAATCCTCATTGTTTATTGCTTAACTCATAATTTGTTTTACTTTTTAGATCCAGCACCATCAAAGGAGGCTTTCACCTTCCTGAGCTCTACTTCTAATACTCCTGTGCCAAGTGTTTCTCTTGGTGGCGGTAGCGGTGGCGGCGGCAGCAGCAGCACGATATTTAGCAGCACCCCTTCTTCCTCAGCTCCCCCACCGGCCTTTTTATTTGGACAGGCCAACAACACTGTGAGCAATTCAGCTTTTGGCAATGCTTCTGATTCAAATACCACACAGTCTTTTGGGTTCGCTCAAGACAGCAAGCCACCAACAACCACTTCCAGTACAAGCACTCCTGTTCCATTCCTGTTTGGTTCAGTCGCCCCCACTAACATCACAGCTAACACTGGCTTCAGTTTCTCAGCACCTACCACAACAGCACCTCCTACAGGTATGCTTGAACATTAGAAAAGCGACTATAGAAGAAACTAGATTTCCAAATAAGAATTGCATGGGGAATTCTCAGGCTTTATTAAAATATGCAAAGGCTGAATTTACAGACTACCTCTGGGATGACGAGGCTTTTTGGTAACAATTTAAAACAATTATAATCAGTGAAAATATTATTATAAGTAATCGTTGCTTTAGTGTTATATCAGCTTGTTAAATCCTATTGATGACATAAGAATCTATGTAAAAGCTATTACAACAGCATGAGCTATTGCAGTAGCTATTACATTAATCAATTACATCAGGTTTTAGAAATTATTCTAGCTTTTGTTTGGCTTCTTTTTTTCTGTCTTGCATTATGCCTGTTTCCAATTAGTTCTATGTTCTTTAACAGAATGTTTATTTTTTCAATTGTCTGTTGCACTTACTATCGCTCTATCGGACTAATCATAGAAATGAACTACAGTAACAATTAGCATATTTATGCATTTTTCAATAATGGATGAAATAAAGTTTGGATGAGATATTTGCTCTTTAGCAGATCAGTGAGTTAAATGTGAAAGTGGGACTGAAATGTTACATCTTTGTTGACTTATAAAATCTATGATAAAATGAATAAGCTTGCATTACGGCACGTTTTAAATGAATATAGAGCTGAAAATTTGTTGCTAAAGGAAAAGCTAGCTGTGTACTATGGAAGCAAAGTAAGAAGTAGGAATATTATTTATTGGACAAGTGTGATTGGACACACAAGGAATTTGTCTCCAGTGAATAAGCCCTTAGTGTGCATGCAAATCACAAAGTGATAAATCATAGATCATAAATCATAAGATAGAATCAAAAATCCTAAAATATAAATAGCAAGTGATAAATCATAAGTTACCAATAGGAGGAGGTAGTAGGAAAGATGAGAAGAGTAGATGAGAAAGGTGAGAAGGATAATAGCAATACAACTCTATTACAGTACATGAGTAAGCATCTTTAGGCATAATAGCACTTAGCAATAGCACTTAGACTTATACATAGCTTCATACAGCCCTCTAAGCGATTTAGAGTCAGCATTTTGCCCCCAACAATCTGGGTCCTCATTTTACCCACCTCGGAAGCATGGAAGGCTGAGTCAATCTTGAGCTGGTAAGATTTGATCTGCTGAACTGCAGCTAGCAGTCAGCTGAAGTAGCCTGCAGTACTGCACTCTAACCACTGTGCCACCTCAGCTCTAAGAAAATGTGAGATTTAGGTGTTTAGCACAGTGATGACATTGGGGGGTGGGGAGGGAATGTCTTTGTGTCTGGTGGTTTTTGGCATGCAATGCTGTATAGGGGAGAAGTTGAAGCAGTTTATTTTATGTCCAGGGTGTGAGGGATCTGTAGATATTTTCTCAGCCCTCTTTCTGGCTGGTGCAGTATACAGGTCCTCAAAGGAAGGCAAGCTGGTTGCAATTGTTTTTTTCTTTCCTGCAATCCTAACTATTTGTTGAAGTCTGTACCTGTTCCGTTTGCTATGCCAAACCAGACAGTTATAGAAGTACAAATGACAAACTCAATCATTCCTCTGTAGAATTGTATCAGCAGATCCTTGGGTAATTTGAGCTTGTGTGACAGTATTTAGCAAATGGTTCAACATTGTATTGTATGTAACGTTGCATTCAACATTGTAAAAATTGATTCGACATTGAGGATATTTAGTAAATGGTTGAACATTGAGGAAGGGGTATTGTTTAATGTATATTTTAGTAAAACATTTAAAGATGGAGAAATTGAGAAATTGTAAGATGTACAAATGCCGATGGAAAGAAGTAGTTCATTGTGAAGAATGAATGTCAAAAACAGAGAACCTGGCTGGGTGTAAGAATGCGCTAGTTTTATGGAACTGCGAGACAAATATGTCAGAAGAAATCGGGTCAAGACTAAATGGATGCTGAATGAATAGGGACTGAATTCAAATGTGAACATTCAGGCACGTAAGTGAGATAGTTGAAATTGCAAAATGGGAGGAAGGAAAATGCGAAGGGAAAATGGATGGGCCAAGAAGAAGAAGAGAGGAAAAACAAAGTCATGGCTGAATGATGTCAGACTGTATTGTCAGAGAGATGATTATCTTCTGCTTTCAATCTGTTTGTCTTAATGATTTGCACCGCTGCCCTTTGCACAACTCTAGATCCTGAAAAGGAATGTTTGATAGGTTTAAATGTATGTGCAGTTCTCATGTTCATTCTGTTCATTTGTTTTTCTAGGTTCCGCTTCTTCCTTTGTGTTTGGCTCTGGATCTTCAGTTTCTACAGCTGGTCCAGCTTTTGGTGCTAGCCAGAAACCAGCGTTTGGTCAAAGCCAAGCCTCCAATCAGACCAGTACTCCATCCTTTGGATCACTTTCCTCATCTTCCTTGTTTCCTGCTAGCTCTCTGCCTGCTCCTCCAGCTTTTGGGACTGTTTCAAATAGTGCCCAGCCGTCTGTCTTTGGACAACAAGCTAACCAACCACCTGGTTTTGGTTCAGGTACAGCTCCCAGTACTGGTAAGTTCAAACTACAATTTTCATTCCGTAACTAGTTTATCTTCTTTGAAAAAAACCCTCTGCTTAGTTTTCAACTTTCATATCCAAAACTCCCCAATAGGTGAAGATCGGAGTTTGTATATCTCTTTTAACTTCCAGATGCTACCTTTGTAAGATTTGAGTCAGACATGTTGGCATGTTTCCCTTATATCAGAGTATTTGTGGATGCAGGAATCCTTTTTATTCCTCTCGTTATTTCCAGCTGCTTTCTTCATCCATGCATGACTGATGCCTCATCCCCTTTGCCTTTGTCTTCTGCACGGCTGCTTCGTCCATACATGGCAATTATTATTAAATCAGTTCAAACTGTAAAAATAATACAGATTATGAATGACAAATTTCAGATTATTAGTTTGGAAAATATTATTTCTATAAGCAAAAGAAGGCTGAGACATATCATGTCCAGCATTCCTTAAGCTGAACATTAATTCCGTTTGAATGTTCATTTCAAATATATTAAAATCAGAAATGTGATTTACAGCTAGGTTTCATATTGACTTCCAACACAAGGTTTTGCAGGAAAGTTTGAATTAGATGCTGAAGTTCATAATAATCAAGATTTATTTGTTTTGATGGAAGTGATGTTGTGAACAAGAGTCCCTAAACTTGGCAACTTTAAGACTTGTGGACTTCAACTCCCAGAATTCTCCAGCCAGCTATGCTGGGAGTTGAAGTCCACAAGTCTTAAAGTTGCCAAGTTTGAAGAGCTGTGTGTGGAAGATAATTAAAAAAAATATTTTCTGTCAAGAGAGATTGTATCAAGGAAAACACTTTTTGGATATATTATTAAATCCCAGTGTTTACTCTTCAGGTCAAGTATTCCAGTTTGGAAGTAGTACTGCTAATTTCAACTTTTCAAGCAGCAATCCAGGAATATTTACCTTTGGTGCAAGTTCAACTGCACCAGCACAGCCAACAGGTTCTTCGGGATTTCCATTTTCTCAGGCTTCATCATTTAATTTGGGGTAAGAAAAGGATCAAAACAGATTTGCATACTATTGTGTTATTTATTGCATTTGTTTGGCATGGAAATTATTTTCCATGAAATACTTTTATACCATGCATAGCAGTGAGTGATGGCTTGAGGAAAAGAACATGCAATTTGTATGAAATAAATGAAATTAACTTCAACATTAGATGTTATTATATTTGCTGATATTAGAAATACATTGTTAATGTTATGCTTAGAACATTAGTATTTTAAAGTGATCACATAGAGCGCAAAAAATAAATGTAATTTTTGAAACAGAAAGGTTGAGATTCAGATTCATTATCTGGAAATTACACAATTAATTTAACGTTTAGAAAAGTATTTCTTTGGTAAAACAAATGCTTTTATCTATTTTATTTTACAGTATACTCGTTTATGTTTCTTTAGCAGTACTAAAAGCTTTCAGATATATTATTCTAAGTTCCTTACTCTTGATTTTTCCACCCCTCCCCCCCAAAAGCAGGAATAACGGGAAAAGTGCATTCTCCACGGGATCTTCAGTGCCTGGTCGGAAGATAAAGACGGCTGTTAGACGTAGAAAATAAAAATATTAATGATTGTTACAGACAGCAACTTTCTTACCACAATTGGTTGCCCTGCATTGTTCAGTTCCTGAATTGTACCTCATGTTGGGTTTAGCTGAAGCCAGGACTGCCTAAACTCTGCTCGCTTTTTTCTTCCCGTTTAGTTATTTTAAAAGTAATAATAATAATAATTAGAAATGGTGGTAGGGAGGATCTTGAGCAAAACTACTTTAGAATCCAGCAGTTTTTCTTCCCTGACTTGGCATGGTCTGGCTATAGATATAAATATAGCCTGCACAGCGAATGGCTTCATATAATACCTCTGTTTGCACCCACTTTGTGCGCTCTTCTGCGTTTATGGACAGTTCAAAATTGTAATTATATTAGAGAGGGGAGTCTGTATAGAATAGAGAATGTGGATAATGAATTTTCTTTGCCGAGTTTGTGCTGATGTATGTGTGAAGTGAGCGAGTTGTGTGTATAGTGCACTAAAATTTTCTGATAGAGGAAGAATGGTTAAAGAATAGTCCATGCTAAGGACTAGTTAGATCAGTAGTATTTCATTCAATAATTATATGCTCTTTCTATTTTCATTCTTACTCCTTATCACCTGTCTCGCCTTTTCATTATTTTATTATGAAACAAATGTGTAAATACTCTTCTGTTTCTCTATGTACTTTGACATAACAAATCTGTGAACTTGAAATTTTAATTTTGTGTGTTACGGCAAATTTTTGTTTAGTATTGTCTCAGATTTTATTATGTAAATCTCATTATTCAAAGTTGCCTAAATCCATTAAAGACATTTAAAATTGGGAATTCTTAAAGTAAATTTATTGGCTTTTCTGATCCATTTTTGTTTGGACCAAAAACCAGTATTGTACAAAGTGTTAAGTATATATTTTTATATTTACAGAAATGGACTCTGGTGACTTTGGATAATAAGGAAAAGTTTAATATTAAAGCCATGTTTATTACAGTATAATTAACATGTTAAAACCATGGGATAAATGCCATCAATAAAAATTAAGAAATACACTGGTCTGAATGTTAATGCAGACATACCTTTTGTATAAGCCAATCAGTAATGATTTATATGATCTCAGTAGGTAGATGTATGTCTGTGGTGTAGAAATGTTGTTTCTGGCATCCTCTATTTCCCGCTAAGTACTTCCAGGATTTAGGACAACTCGCCATGATCAACTCGCCATGTCCAAGTCACTATGGAACAACTCACCACGGGACAATTCAACGCTGTACTAATCATTTCATTCAGTTACTTTTATTATTGGTGACCATGTTCTGGTCAAAATTATTGTAACTCTTGTATTTCTGGATTGACTTTCTTATTACTGGCAACAACTCTGTTGAAATTAATTTACCTTTTGTATTTGTTCAATTGTCCTGTGGCGAGTTGTCCCACAGCATGTTGTCTGTGGCAAGTTGTCCCATTCCACAGCCATCCAGTCACGTGGTTCTATCTAGTGCTTGACTCCCCCCCCCATTATTTTCCCCTGTCAGCACCACACCCTAAATGTTTTCCAGTCTGTTCTCACATTATCCCCCCCCCCAAATACATTGCCCCCTGCCCCAGATTATTTTTCCCAGTCTAGCCATCTACTCAACATGCCAAAAACTGCAACTTGGTTTTTTGAGGGGGAGAGGGGTTGCTTGCTCATTGTGAAAAACAAAACAAAGTTGCTCCTTTTTTTAAAAAAAAAGTAGTTACCGTGATACTGGGGGGAGGGGAGTGCTATAATATTGAGTTGTGGCTATAACCACTTTCAGGATATATTCTTTAATAGGCAGTTGCAACCAATGAAGATTGCAAATTCCTGATATTTTGTTTAATTAATACAAAGCAATGTATTTTTTTTTCCTGCTGGTATATTTGTAAATAAGGCACTGCCAAATTTTCTGAGCCAGAGAGTTGAACATAATTACTAATCAGTGGCTAAATCTTATTGTGTAAAGGGCTTACAAATACAATAGAAATGCTAAGTTTTATTTATTGTTTTGCTTACTCATCAAATTTAAATCCCTGACCATCTTTACAAAAAGTGATTCTGGGTGGCATACAATAATAAATTGTTGATGCCAAGAACTCAGTAAAATTTAAAAAAGATGTGGATGATTGGTTAATAAAAGGATTGTATTTTTTTTTATTTCTACACAAAAAGATTGCATCTATGCAGAATCAGTTATAGAAGATTCTGGAAGTAAGAAGTGGATTTCATTCTTAGAGTTACTTATTCATTCTTTATTTAACAGTTTATTGTACTCATGTAGACTAAATGCAGCTTACAAACAGCAAAATACATGAATATACAAAATGCAAAAAGAGCAAAGCCAAACTAATTAGCCAATGAAAGGGCGATCTAAGCATTGATGGTTGCCAAATGCCCTCTTGGATATCCAGATCTCTATATCATTGTTGGCAAAGTGTTGGAAAGTGTAGGGCAGCCAAGGAGATGCATTGTTTGATCTCTTTCCACTTTCACCTCCTTGGGCTGGGAATCCTCGGCAAATCTCTCCTAATTTCTTTCCAAGAATTTGGGCCGACCAAATATAATTAGGACAGAGAAGCCTGTAAGGAGTAATATGGGCCTCAAAAGATAATACCCAGGACTTTGTGTGGAGTCCGAAACGAATTGGCCACCAGCGTACTGACTGCAGCTTTTACATTTGCTATCATGTGCTAGCCATTGGTCACTGCACTAGGGACCAACTGAAACAGCTCCTCTTCAGAGAGTAGCTTAGAGAGGAAATGGTGAGAACGTGTTGCTGTTGCCAGAATATCCCAAGTCAGATAGGCCCAGCTGCCCAAATGGGGCCATGTACATCATCCCCCCTCCAAGCTGGTCATAACCACTGTCTGCTGTTCTAGCAGGAACTGAATTGAGAAGGACACCAACCTGCTATGACCTTACTGAATACATATGAGGAGGAGGCGCAGTGGTTAAATGCATCACTGCAGGCTACTTCAGCTGTCTGCAGTTCGGCTGTTCAAATCTCACCGGCTCAGGGTTGACTCAGCCTTCCATCCTTCCGAGGTGGGTAAAATGAGGACCCGGATTGTTGTTGGGGGCGATATGCTGACTCTGTAAACCGCTAAGAGAGGGCTGAAAGCCCTATGAAGCAGTATATAAGTCTAACTGCTATTGCTAAGTAGAGCCAGGGGTATCTAGGGATAATAGTCCCGGAGGGGGCAATTCCAGCAATATTGACTTCACTCTGGCTGAGGCAGATCCGGCAACCCCTCCCTCCTGCACCTGTTAGCAGCCTCTCAGACATTCAAGTCCAGCCACTCGGTGCCAAGCAGAGCTGAGGTGGCGCAGTGAATTGAATTGAATTGTTTATTATTTATAGGCCGCCCTTTTCCCTGAGGGGACTCAGGGCGGCTTACAATTCATGGGAAGGGGAGTGCAAGACAATATAACACAATACGTGAATAAACAAAATAATAACAATAAAACACGACAGTCATTCAACATTCGGGTGGGGCGGCAGTGGGTAGAGTGCAGTACTGCAGGCCACTTCAGCTGACTGCTAGATCAGCAGTTCAGTGGTTCAAATCTCACCGGCTCAGGGTTGACTCAGCCTTCCATCCTTCCGAGGTGGATGAAATGAGAACCCAGACTGTGGGGGCGATATGCTGACTCTCTAAACTGCTTAGAGAGGGCTGAAAGCCCTATGAAGTGGTATATAAATCTAACTGCTATTGCTATTGCTACATGCTTTAAAGATGCAACAGTAGATAGATTGCCCAAAAAGCAGCCAACAGGAAAGTGGATTCTGATGTATAATACGGACATTTGGGTGGTGGCTCAGCTTGGCTTATTCATTAGCCTTCCCCTGAGGAAAAGACAACACAACTTAAGCCCCGGCTCTGTTGGGTGTTGTGCTTTGAACTCTGGATTCCATGTCACTGCATCGCTTGAGTTTGTCACGTTTGATGGTTTTCTGGTTGTGACGTGTCACACCTTTTACTACGCGAGTGGTTGCCATCCGTAGATACTTTCTTGTGAAAGGTTTCCCTGAGCTTTCATCTCATTGGACTGTGGCTGACTGCTTATCTTATTGGCTGGCAGCCAGTAGTGCTGGCTCACAAAACAACCCCTCCAAAATAGTGAATTTGATCCTTTAGGGGGAATGTGATACTATCCGGACCTAAAATTGGAGCTGGAATGGAGCCCGATCTATTGCCAGCCAACAGCAATTCTATTTTATGGGGATTGTAATCTGAGTTTGTTTAACAAATCTGGGCTGACACAACCTCCGAGCACTTCATCAGCACTTCTGCACCATCTCCTGTCCAGTCTTGGATTATAATGTATCGGTGAATATAATCAGCGCATTGGGAACTCACTTATTCCCTCTCCAAACCATGGATCATCTCTCCCAGCAATTTTATGTGAAAGTTAATAACCAGAGGGTTATTACACTAGCTCAGCTGTTTTCTCTGCCTGGAACATCAAGTGGAACTCTTCACAGGAACCGCCACCACCACAGAGCTGCCTCTGATCCCCAACCCTTGAAAGTGGTCCAAGAGAATACTGTGATCTGATCTGTCCTAATGCATCAGTTGCAGCTTTTTCCATTGGAAAAAAGCCTAAATCAGGCAGCTCTTCATACAGTTCCTCAATATACTCTTCAATATACTCGACATAAGGTTGCCTTTGAGGACCACCCAGAAGCTTTAACTGGTACAAAAAGCAGCAAGTATGTCCATGGAACGCATCTGTTTTGCAAGCTGCCCTGGTTGGCAATTTGTTTCTGTGTGTGAGTGAAGATGCTGGTTGTTAAAATCCAAAATAGTATAGGGCCGGGATGGCGAACCTTATGGCATGCGTGCCACAGGTGGCACGCGGAGCCATTTATCAGGGCATGTGAGGTGTTGCCCTGTCAGCTGGCCAACGTGCACGCATGCACGTTGGCCAGCTGAGTTCAGCCTTTTTTAAAGCCATTTTTCACCCTCCCCAAGCTCCAGAAGCTTTATAGGAGCCTAGGGAGGGCGAAAAGAGCCTCCCCCACACCCGGAGGCCCTCCGGAGGCTTCAGGAGCTTCCCTGAAGCCTCCGGAGTACAAAACACCAGCCCTATGGGCAAACAGGAAGTTCGGGAACGGACTTCCAGTTTGCTCATAGGTTCGGTTTAAGCCCTCCGGAGGCTTCAGGGACCTCCAGGAGGCTTCCCTGAAGCCTCCAGAGGACTAAAAACCACCCTACGAGAAAACCGGAAGTCTGCTCGTAGCATCCTTTTTAGTCCTCTGGAGGCTTCAGGGAAGCCTGAAGGTCCCTGAACCCTCCGGAGGGCTTAAACCGATCCTCTGAGCAAACCGGAAGTGAGTTCTGGTTTGCTCGTAGGGTCTTTTTTTTGCCCTTTGGAGGCTTCTGAAGGTCCCTGAAGCCTCCAGAGGACCTCTGGGGGGCAGGGGGGCTGTTTTTGCCCTCCCCAGGCTCCCATAAAGTCTCTGGAGACTGGGGAGGGCGAAAAAAGCATGGAAAAATGGGGGGGGCTGCCTCTCATGCACGCATGCACACTGGGGGGGTTGCATTATGGGTGCGGCACGCCTGCACATAAGCCCCCTGCACTCCTCCCCTTATGGCACGTGAGCCAAAAAAGGTTCACCATCCCTGGTATAGGGCCTGGTTATTTGACCTGAGTTGATGTAACAAGGTTGGTTAAATGAAACAAAGTTATCTATCTATGACCTTCCCTTCAAAAGCGCCTTCCCTCTGGGGAAGATTTTCCTTTCAAAAATCTATATGGCTGAAGACCTTGGTTTTTTGCCCAAGCCTTTGGTGAATATCATTCCCTTTGGATTGAGTGGTTTCTTTCATCTTTCTTATCCCAATCTTTTATTCTTAATTTTTATATATATATTTCATTTTTAATGTTTATTTGTGAGTCAGGCAGCATATAAATATTAATAAAACAAAAATTGTCCAGGCCCTGAACTGAAACGCAACTAAAAAAGGACATTTCCTCTAGGATCCTCTTAATTAAATCCCTGCCACCTTTTCCAAAACCGAAGAAGTTGGCAATTGGCCAGCATTTATCTAAGATAGACAACGCATGTAGAAGAGAGGTTCACCACTGCCTATTACAAGTCAGTTGGTATCACCCCCATCATTCAGGTGTTTTCTTAAGCCCACGAATTGGGCCGGTAAGGCATGAATCCAGCTCACAGGTGACAAACTATGCCACAGTCAGCTCTGTCTGCATAACCTGTTGCCCAACTCATCTCACTAAGCTGCGCCCCATGTAGTATCCAACTCTGAACAAGTTGACCATTTTTTCTGTGAATTTTATCAACACGTCACATGTTGTTACCCTAGCTTGCAGGATAATCTCCATATCCCCCCCACTTTTTAAAGGGAACAGTTAATGTTTAATGCAACCACTGACTAAGCATGCAGATACATTAAACACAGAAATGTGAGCATACTTTGCTGCCATAGGTTATCCTCATTTATCAATCACAATTGGAAAAGGCAATTCCATCAATAAGGTCCCTGGTCTCTAGGTGGAAAAAACCCATGATCATGACAAGCTTACATAACTTCCCATCTTGTCATTTAAAAAATCACTAGTGGGAACCAGCACCAAATTACAAGTCCTCTTTTCTCTGGAACAACTACAGTACCTCCCTCTCATCCTATCTCCCACAGTTCATTGACATGGAAATATAACCCCACCACACATTTGATCTCAAAGCTCCCTGACCCCGTGACCCGACAAAAGCGCGAACGTCATAAGCGCGCCGACAACACCGCGGCGCTAAAAGCGCGCCGACAACACCGCGCCGACAGAAGCGCGATTTAATTTAAGGTAAGGTTTACGGTTAGGTTTAGGGTTAGGTTTAGGGTTAGGTTTAGGGTTCCGTTACAGCGTGCTTCTGTCGGCGCGCTTTTGTCGGCGCGCTTTAGGGCTAATTAGTCACTCATTCGGCGCGCGGTTTTGTCACCGCGGTTTAGTCACCGCGGTTTAGTCAGGCGCGCTTTTGTTGTGCGCGCATTTGTGGTGGAACCCCCTGACCCACCTTTTATATTCCACTTAGAGCAATTAGCCCTCTCAATAAATTCCAACCCTATGGAGGAAGAATCTGGAACCTACCACTATTGCTCACATCCATTCCAATCACTCTACTCATCTCTTTCATTCCAACTATCCTCACCTCAACCACTTTCTCCGTAAGGTCCCAGGGCAATGGAAAATCAGTAACTTTCCATGCTGTACTTTTTGCTGGCGAAACATTTCACTTCTCATCTTTTCAAGGCCGCAGAGGATTGTGACCTTAATGGATAATTCATCTGACATTTTAGTTCGATTCTATTTTGTCCATTTGCTCTTTATAGTGCCCTTGTTTTGTGGCTGTTGCTATGGTGATTTGACTTGGGATGCATTGATTTCTGAGATGCCTGACAAATTGGTACTGTTGCTAGATGGGCACTCTGCAAAACAAGAGTTTCTGGCTTGTCTTTTTATGGTGCTTTTGTGCCAGTCTTGTTTCCTGGCAATTGCCTGGGACCAGTCCCTGCTGTTTTCTTGGCAAGATTTTTCAGAAGTGGCTAACCATTGTCCGCTTCCTAGGTTGAGAGAGAGAGAGAGTGATTGGCCTAAGGCCACTACCATCCTGCCCCCTCACTCCCTGGCCTTGTATTTAAGGCAGATTAAAATTCATGGTCTCCCAGGTTCTAGTCTGATGCCTTAATTACTACACCTAACTACACTTTTGGCCATCTACTACAACACAAATTTAAAGTTACATTTTTCAAGATAGATAAGAAATATAACAAGACACATGAATGTAAAAGTGAACCTTTATTTCTTGTTAATACAAGAAAGATATCCTTTCGAAGAGAGATTTTAAAGTAAAGTCTTCCAAAACCTTCCAAATGTCTGTAATTAAAAGCCAACTTCAAAAAAGGAAAATTTAGATATTCAGTTGATGTATTAAATGAGCAAATTGACAAGGAATATAGATGCTTTTCCTTAAAAAGAATGCATGCAGCTGTATACTTATGAAGGAAATATACTTTTCACAAAGCTGTAATTGTAGAACAATCTGTGATGGGTTTTGTTTAATACATTCAAATGAAATTGTCTTGGTTCTCCCAACTATTTGATTCAGATTTATGAATGTATTCATACTAGGCAATATAAATGTACAGGAAATCCTGCAGTATAATGCCAAAGATGAGGGCAATAAGGAATACTGTAATGTTGCAAGGCCCCAAGAACTATATTGTGGATTTATTTCTGAAGAGCTTCCTTTATTATTTTTCACCTATAAACAGAATCTTGCCAGGCTAAAGCAACTCTTTGCATAACTAGAATGTGGGAATTGCTGGAGAAAAGTCATTTTAACCCTCTCCCTGCCAGCAAATTTTCCAAGCTCCACTGCTTCTTCGCCCTCTGGAAAGCAACCCCTCCTGGAAATCCAGCCAATTATAAATGTCAAATTTGTACTTTAATTGCTGTCTTAGTTACCTCTGTGTTAGTGACAAAACCACTGTTAATCATTATCAAAAAGCTGAGTAATCAAAGTACTTGTTTAATCTTTTCTCTACAGTGATTATGCTTGGAAAGACATAGCAAGTAAGGCATAAAACACCTACTAAACGGGTCTTGCTAAATTTGTAGAAATGTGGCAAGGCACAAACTACGCCTTTTAAGTAATAACAACGGATAGCAGAGACACTGGAAGCATAAAGGCAAGCTAAATCCATTCCTAACTTGATATTTTCTTCCATTCAGTAGAAGAGGGATTTAATATTTTCTTTCACCTGTTCATTCCTCTGGGATATAATCTGAGTAACATATTAAGACATAATGCAACTGCAAGTAGTGTAATAGGGAGCTTAGACCATTATTCCATGCCTTGAATTATGATTCCTAGGGAGTCACAATGTTCCTTAGATACAGTTCCATTCAATTTGTTTTAAGCTCTAATCATGGTGCCATCTCAACTCTTCTAGCCGCTAGATCAGTCGTGTCCAACCCGTGATCTATGGGCTGCATGCAACCTTGGATAGCTAGTAATGCAGCCCCACAAGATACTAAATTTTTAACATTATGTCATTTATATACATTAACTATATTACACATTTTATATGCGTCCCAAGATAATTACATTTCATTCAATATAGCCCAGGCAGGCCAAAAGGTTGGATGCCCATGCTTTAGATCAGTAGTGTCAAACTCTTGGTGTTACGACCTCAAGTGATATATCATGATTTCCCCCCCTTCGCTAAACGGGATGGGCGTGGCCAATGTGACCCGCGAGTTTGACACCATTGCTTTAGATGAAGCTACCAGAACCATTTAAGTCTCAGCATTTCCACTAATCTGAGGAAGTGAAATAGGAACACCAAAGGGACAGGAGAGCTCAGCCACATACTTCCCTGTTAAGTAGATCTGGCTTCCCCATTGACTCTGCTTATCAGAATGTCGCAAAAGATGGTCACATGAGCCCAGCACACCGGAACCATCATAAATGGTTCTAAGTCAAGGACTACTTAGTAGTCTTTTCTCCTTCCTAACTTTATTCAATCCTAAATGAACAGAAAACTAACGAAGAATATCACTATTAAATCAATGTGTCAGATGTAAAAAATTGAGAACACATAAATATATAAAAATAAACCATGCAAAATAAATAGGCTTTATTTTGTAAGTATAATTTAAGTGATCCAGGCACACAGGCAGATAAAATAAGAGTACTAATTTACATTTTTACACCCTTTATATTGCATTAGCAATTATGTAATTTATTTTAATATAAGAAACCTCATTTTCTTATAAAATGGTGCAAAAGGTTATGCATAAATTTTCTCTGGTTTATTCAAAGTTTAGTTTGGCTGTTGTTAAATAAGTGAAATAAGTGTTTTACACAATAAAATACATATTTAAATTTTCTATGCTTTTATAGAAAACTTGAAAGTTTATGGGAAAACAATTTATAAACCATCCAAAGCAGGGGTTAAATTGAATTTGTCTTGGTGCCTATAGCAGTACTGTCAAAGTTCTCAGTATTTACCTGTGAATTAATACTAGTTTTACTTGCCTTCGTAATATCTGATATGTTGAATTTGTATTTTGTTCAAGATACTCATATCATGCAAGACATTGAACATATGTACAGAAATTTCTTCAGTATTGAAAATACAATGGTTGTGTGAGCAATTTATGATAAGGCTTCTATATGAGTAGCAAACACTTACAAATCCACCAAAACAAGAGCAAACAATTCTCTGTAATAAATTTCTCTCAAAAACACTGCAATTGCTTTGGTTGCTCCAACAATGACAATGGTTTAGTTTCCATAAAAAATAAATTCTCTTTTGATACAGAATTAGTATTCCTCTCATAAGAGAAATACTATTCCTTTGAAACTGCCAATGACTTTTGAAGATTTTGAGTCATCTGTATCTGTTCAAATATTCTCAAATTCATTCAGCACCGGTCCCCAAGACTTATTGCACTCATGTTGTGACTCAATGTTGTAATTGGCACTGTTCTAGGGTGAGATTCAGAAATCCAGCAAAGTGATTCCAGTATATTTGAACAGTGGAATAAAGGAGTCCTTGAGTATCATCTGAGACCATGTCTTTTTACTACAATAGTCCCTGCTACAATATCGTAGGCTGTTCTGTTATGTTGAAAGAATAAGAGAGTAATGAATGCTGGAAAGAAGGAAGCAATAGAAAAATTCTTGATCAAAGCTCGTATTGTAGACCTGTAAGGAAAAAGCAGACACATCTCTAGAATTTATCGCCTGAACTGAAGACTATAGACAGAGTTACATGTTAAAAACAAAAATGCTCAAAATATTGTCAAATACAAGTTTTTGTGAACATGTTTTTTTCTATTCCTACTCTTTCAATGAGTCCTTTCTACTTTGAATTAGCCAACATTTCTGCAATCATATTTTTACTTTTTGCACAGACAAATTTCTAGCGTTTAAGTAATGACCACCATTCTCCTGCCATTATGAAAAAAGTTACCATTTCTTAAAATGATAATATATCTGTAGATTTAATTACCATATTTTTTGGAGTAAAAACGCACCTCCCCCCCCTAAAAGAGGGTGAAAATTTGGGTGTGTCTTATACACTGAATGTAGCCCCACCCACCCAGCAGCCCCAACCCTTTGGCCTCTGCCTCCCAGCAATTTACCTCTTTGCAGCAAAAGGGGGCTTGCTGAGGCTTCAATAAGCTCTAGCAATCCCTGCAGCCTGTAACAGCTGATGATCGGGAGAAATTGAAAGGGAAACTTGCTGTTTGCTCCATGTGGCAAATGGCTGGGAGGCAGATTTTTTTTCTTGTGTTAATCAGGCTGTTTGCTGCAAGGAGGTAAGTCAAAACTATAAATGCCTATAGAATGTTCAAATTATTAGGCTCGTTTTTAAAAGACTGCTTTATTATTATTCTAGACAACTTAACAAAATGAAGAAGCTTTTTAAAATAAATGCTTGATCTGAAGAGGTCCCCTGCTATTGTTTTCAAAAGTGCTATTCTTTTAAATAGCAGAGAATAACTATACTTCCAGAAAGCACATCAATTTTAACAGCATCTGTACAAGTATAGTCTGAAATATAACACTGTAAACAGTGTATATTGTCTGTACTCTTTGTTGCAAGGAGGCAAATTGCTGAGAGGAAGAGGCAGATATTTTCCCCTTGTTTTCCTCCCCAAAATCTAGGTGTGTCTTATACTTTGGAGCGTCTTATACTCCAAAAAATACAGTAATTGGAAGGAAACATTGCGTTACAAGTCCCAAAGACAGGATGTCAAGCAACATTTTTTGCACTTTGTTAGTGATAAAGCTTATGATATAGCATTCCAGATGATTTAGAGTCCTACATAATTATGTTAATGCTGTTGAATTACTTAATCACACACAGTCTAATTATTTAGGCAAGCCTCAAAGTAGAATTGAATTACTGAAAATATAAATCTTATAATTGGGAATCAATTTAGCACAGCTGAAGCTGAAATATAATGAAATAATATAAAATACTTTGAGGGAGATAACTGTGACTTATTCATTATATATTGTCTCCCAACAATGGGCAAATAATTCAGATTAATACGTATGCTATACAAATAATTTCCCCAATTTATTCAGCTAATATAATTCAAAAAAGCTGAACATTTATTCATTACCTATATTTTATTGCCAACAATGCTTTGTTAGTTTGGTTCACTTAAAAACAAACAACACCACTCCCAAGTCTGCCTTGAGTTTATCAGGCTCTAAAATATCCTTAAATGTAAAGCTGAAGAAGGGAATAAAAATTATGTAAATCTAATAATATCCAACATTACTGAAAACATCTAAGGATTCATACAGATATAATATTGCAGTGACAAAAATAAAACTTACGTTGTTATGCTCACATTAGACGATGGTATCACCAACACACGACTTGGTGCAATTAGTACTGATGTATCACACGTCACAACTCGAAGGCCTAGCAAAAATTTCCCAGGAGTTGCGCCACCAGCTCCCCAAATACAAATAATCTGAAACAAAAAAATTCTCATAACTAAAATTATATGTTTTACCATGCCTGGTATATCAGTAATCAAATTGTCTTGAGGCAAGTAGCCAAATGTAATACACATTTGAAATAATTGCAGAGACTACTACAGGTTGTCCTCAAATTACGACTGCAACTGGGACTGAGATTGCCACGTGACTATAAAGTGCAACATTACATGATCACATTGCTTTGTAATGGCAACCCAGGCAGTCCCTGTTGTTACCATAATTTGATATGCGTGAGTCATCAAATGGGAAGCAGGAGACTCAGGTAAACAGCAGGGCTGCTGCAGGGATAGGTGAGGGCCCCAGGAGGCCTGGCCAGGATAAACAGAAATTCGGGGCAGTGGTGCTTGGTGCAGTATGAGCTCAGAAAAGCCACAGGGAATGAGGTGGACAAAAGCAATTGCTGGGAGGCTGTGGTGCACGCATGCGGGCAACCACAAGGCAGCCAAGGAAATAGGGTGCAGGGTGCATGTGTTCACAGGGAAGCCAAAGAAATGGGGTAAGGTATGTGCAAGCGCAGAGAGGCTGGGCAAAGCGTGTGTGGGGTGTTTGTAATAGGCCATGGAAAGAGGTCATGCGGTGTGTACGATTGCAAGGAGGATGAGAAATGAGGGAACGGGGTGTGCATGCATGCGTGTTAGTGCAGGGAGGCAGAAAAAGAGGGTGCAAGTGTTTGCATGTGAAAGGGGAAGGTGCACACAATGCATGCACGCATAGAAAGGTGGGAGAGGATTTGTGACCTTGCGCACTTCCTCACTGCCTTCGCTCGTAGGAAGATGGCGGGAAAGGTTGCAAGGGGTGGTCGGATTGTGGGGCACTGCAACTGGTCGCAAGTACGAAGCACCTGGATTTTGTTCATGTGATTGTGGGGACATTGCAATGGTCCAAACTTTCACTACCAGTTGTAAGTCCCTTCATTCAGTGCCATCATAACTTTGAATGGTTGCTGAACAAATGGTGGTTAAGGATTACCTGTGTAATGGGAAGGATAACTTATTTTCCGTCACCGTAAATAAAATTTGCTCTTATCTCCATTGCTTGGTGCAGTTTCTGATTCTTGGTCAAATGCAAATTTTAGTTGCTATTTACAGTTGTAGATTGTAGATTGTAGAAGTTTATTTATATGCCGCCCTTTTCCCTGGGGGGACTCAGGGCGGCTCACAACCCAAAAGGGGGGGGGGAGACAAACTTTAACATATAAGACAATACATAATTAAAACACAACATTCATACCATTCGGGCGGGTTACAGTCTTAGCCCCAGGCCTGACGGGATAGCCAGATTCTGAGGGCTGTGCGGAAGGTCTGGAGGGTGGTGAGGGTACGAATCTCCACGGGGAGATCGTTCCATAGGGTCGGAGCTGCCACCAAGAAGGCTCTCCTCCGCGTGGTTGCCAGTACAGTTGGCAGTATTGGATGTCAATGGCTTTTATAAATATTCTGAATATTAGATTAATATAATCTCATTAACCTAACTAAAAATTACATTAAAATTAAGTTCATAAAACATATGGGTCACTGGTTAAATTAGACCGAAGATAATAGTCTCCAAAATAGATATTATATTGTTTGTACAAGTAACATTTGTATACCTCATAGATGCAGACCAGCAATCTGTAGATAAGGGCCACTATCATCATCTTTTGCAAGTCTTCCATGGAAGTTTCATCATCTATTTCTTCTATAATGTAGTGCATAGCAAACTTTGAGATATCCCTGCATCAAAAGTATAATACAATAAGTAATACTATGAATAATCAATACTATTCTATGTATAGTTTAGAGGCAATATAAACTGCAAATGGAAATATTTTTATTTAGTGGACTTTTTTGTTTCAGAAGAATATTCAGAGTACAAAAGATATGTATTTTAAATTTGGAAGCACTAATAATAAAACATATTGTCAAAGAAGGTGGCATCTGAGAGCTCTTTTATACATTTTGCTTGCTCTAGCATAATAGCTCAAATTTTTTCTTGAGGACAGAAACATATGACACCATCCTCAACCCATCCTCAGCACACGTGTTTAACTTTTGCCCATGTTTTATTGATCTGCATTAAAGATAGTGTTTTTTTATTTTAGATGGCAGAAATGGTGGCTTAACATGGCTGCTTTATTTCATTTGGCTGCTAGCAAATGTTTCTGCTCCAATGTCTAAGGTGTGTGCTACTGTGGCAAAAATGTCTTCTCCTCTGGTCACTGGTTCCTGTTCTTTAAGGCCATTTTATCCTCAGCTGCTGGGCTGCCTGCTCCCTTCTGAAGGGACCTTTTCACAGTGGAAAAATGAATCGATGGCATCTTCCCCTCTCTGAGGTGAACTGGTGAAATACTGGCTGTACATTTTTTTCTTTTAGTAGGTTTACTGATGGCGTGAAGAAAGACTTGACTCTCTTTTTAAAGTGAACTAGGTTACTGGAAGGCCCTTCTGCTTCTTTTTTAGATTGGGTGAAATTAACAGACTTCTGCTAATTTTCCTTTGCAGCTTAGATAAGAGGAAGTCCATATTTTTTGTGGTATTTTCTTTGGAGAAAGTACAGAAGCGGGGAAATTTATCAATGGGACCCATGACAATTGTCATCCCAACAAAACATCTATATAGCATCACTGCCAAAAAAGAAGAACAGATAGAAACATGGACACAAGAATTTTTTTAAAAAATTATTCTAACCTCTTTGAAAACAGGAAACAAATAGCTAAAGCTGCCATGAAAACACCCTTTACTTTTAACATTCTTTAAGAAGGAAATATATACTGATTTCATATGATCCATGTCTGCAGTTTGAAATGGAATAATTTACTGTACTTAGAACTAAATATATAACATAGCAAGTAGCAGATATAATGAAACTGATGAAATAGATTATGTATTGTGCAACTTACTTTATTCCACTTAAGTGCATAATACTCAAAACTATTGATGCCTTGATAAAGAAAAGAATAAAGAAATCCACCATCTCTGCTATAAATCGATGAGCCAAAGACGGGATTACGTATTCACGACCTGAACAAAAACATAATTTATTTTGCATTAAATATCATAGAACAAACTCTGTAATATCACTAAGGTCAGATAATTAAACATTTCATTTTGCACATTAATTTACATTTTAAGTGATAATACAATAAGCCCATGCTTAAGATAGAGACACAACTGAAAATCACATTAGCTTATACATTTTACTACAGATCATTATGAGATCTTTTCATATAATTCTGCCCTTCCAAAGGTACTTGCAATGTATAGAAGAACTTCACAAAGGTTTGAACACTAGCCATATTCCGCAGTGCCATGCTGTTGTTAGACAATTAAGACTTAATGCCTGACCTGAAATAACCAGCACTCTCTCGTAAGACACCATAAACCTTTCTCTACCAACTATAGGGCCGATCTTGCTCCTTTATTTAGTTTATGCCCTACTTTTATTATTTTAACAAGTAACTCAAGGCGGTGAACTTATCCAGCACTCTTTGTTCTCCTATTTTCCTTATAACAACAACCCTGTTTAGTGGGTTGGGTTTATGCCAGGATTTGTCAGGATTGGATCACTGTAAATAGAGAACCAGAAGACTCTTGATGTTAATTGACAATCTGATCCCTAGCCATGCTTTTTAAAAGAGTAGCAGGGCACCTTACACTAAGAGGCCATTGTACCAGGGACTGATAAGAGAAGCTGGTGTTGAATCTCTCATTTTAGAGATACAGAAATGAAAAATTCAAGGCTCAATAGTATTGTTACCTAATGTTGTTAAGCAATACTAATGCTGTTACCAGGCATGCAGAGCCATAATCAAAGCCACTCTACTACTCCTATTAAAGTATTTCAGTAAGTACCAATTCCTGGCTACCATTCTCAGCAGCAAACCAGGAACTATTCTCCACTGTCCAATTGCTAAGGCTAATGAGTTAGCTATATCATATCAAATTCTTTATTATAGTCATAAATCAGTGTTGAGATCCATTACCAGTTCTGTGTATAGGGCAGTTATGGCTGCCTGAAAACACAGGCCCAGAGATGGATGCTACCATGAGATGAACAAAACATTCTTATTAGCAATATGTAAGAGCTTTCCTATTAGTGTGCTCCCTTGTACCAGCCTATCTAGCAGTTAGCCAACTTCAAAGGGATGCAGGAATGTGAGCTGTTTGCTTCTTCCTCCACTCCCCCCTCCCTATTCCTCCATCTCCCTCCCCTCTCATCTATCTCTCTTCTCCTGCCCAGGGACGAAGCAGCCCCCCTTTTCATCCACCTCTCCTCTTTTGCCCAGAGACGAAGCCTTTTGCCACGCTGCAATATTATTATTGGATTATTTAGTCATGTGTCTTTTGATGTAATTTGTATACACCTTCTCTTTGTTTGGAACTAATAAAAGAAGCCCCCCGGGCATCGCTCGGGGCCAAGCCTCATCCCAAGAAGCATTTGTCCGGTGTCTTTCTTCTCATTCGGCTACAAGCATGAGCGGCCCATCAGAAGCGTGAAAAAGCCGCAAATCAGAATAGAGGTAACTGCAGGAAAAAAACACCTCTGCTCATTTCTCTGCTGTTATTTTTAAAAAATTCAAAATTGAGGGCTGAATCCGGTTTCATATAACTGGACAGATGGAAGGAGACTTCTTCACTATGGTATTCCCACTGCAACCTTCCAAGATAACCGAAAATGATATTAGGTGGGGAAAACAACTCATGAATAGATAGACTGCTGGATAAGAGGCTGAAGCAGTAGGATAGAAATCTTTTAAACTCATCAGATGTACCTTCATGCACCAGCCCCAAAAGATTCTTCCATCCAATTTTTAAAGATTGTGTTATTCTCATTGTAATTTTCTTATCATGTAAGTTCCTTTGTCTCTCTAAGTAGTAATTTTATTTCATTTATTTATTCTATTTGTACACCACAGAATCAATACAGGCTCTCCGCAATCTACAACAAAAACATCTGCAATATTTCAGGTATCCAGAATAAACCCAAATATGGTAAAGTAATAAAAAGCTACTACAAAGATAAATAATGAAAAATAAAACAAGTCCCCCCCCCAAAAAAAGCAAATAAACCACTGTAAATAATCATAATGACGTAAAGTTGGTAATAACAAACATTTCAACCAAATGATCTTTGAAAAAGTTCTATCTTTAATTGTTTCTGGAGGGTTGGGAGAAATGGAAAAAGTCTCAACCCGAAGGAAAGAATACTATACAAGGACAGAGCAACAACTGAAAAACGGTGCATCATGACAAGCATCCTCCCTATTTTATGAAAGAGGATATGACCAAAAACTTCTCCTGAGAAAATTCAGCAAGAGATGGAAAGAGTATCAGTGCAGTTGTATGCATATATACAGTATTGTATTTCATTTTCTGTATTTAGGGTCCACTCCAGAGGTGGGTTCCTACCAGTTCACACCTATTCGGTAGAACCGGTTCGTCAAATCTACCGAACCGGTTAGAAGAGGTTCTACCAGTGGAGCCAGAAAGCAGGCCACACCTACAGAAGAGCTTCCAAAATTTTTTGAAACCCACCACTGGTCCTTGGATATGATTATTCTACACTATCATGCTCATATTTATAAAACTCGGTGCCTCTGTGAAAGGTAAGGATGACTACTGCGTTTGTGGTGCAATCAGAACATTGCGTGTGTTGAAGTTGTTTTAACGCAAACCAAAGATGCCTTTAAAAAAACAAGTTTACATCATATTCTTATGCATGCCAGGGCTGTGTGTGAGGTAATTTAAGGTGGTTCTGACAAGTGTCCTTGGCATCTTCATATCCGGTCACATTGGCGGTAAGCCACTCCCATCTGGTCACATGGGCGGCAAGCCACTCCCACAAAGGAGGCCACCCCCACAGAGTAGGTTCGAACAATTTTTGAAACCCACCACTGGTCCACTCATTTCATACTGCAATATATAGCATAATTCGTTTATTGATTTATCTATCATTCTTCCACAAGCACTTTTATCAGATATTTCTAAGCGGCCCCACTAATTTTAACCTTCCCAAGATTGAATGAAATGATTTATATATGCTCTTTTTGTTAATCAAAGGTCAAAGCGAGTGAATTGGGACTAACCTGCTCTTCCAACCTTTGAAAAGAGACAGATGTTTAAGAGCAACCCTATTATTTTTTAAAATCTTCCTTTCCACTATATCCATAGAAAACAAACAAAAAAGAGCCTTTTTATTTTAGCAAGTGGCTAAGATAGGAGGATGACAGCTTCCTGTTTAACCTGGCCTTATGTTGCAGGATTAATGCATAAATCTGTTTACACAGTAAGAGCAATAGTGCTGTATTATGATAATGGGATTTGTAACATTTGTAGTCCTAATACTGTCTTAATTATAGGTAGTCCCCAATTTATGACTACAATCCAGCCTAACTTGTTGTTACTTGTTAAGTGAATTTGTCCCATTTTACAACTTTTCTTGCCACATTTGTTAAGTGAATCACCACAATTATTAAATTAGTAACAAGGTTGTGAGTTCTCCATTGACTGTTTGTCAGAAAGTCACAATATGACTCCTGAACACTGCAACCATCATAAATATGAGACGGTTGCCAAGCAGCTGAATATTGATCACTTGACGATAGGGATGCCGCAACAATCATAAGTGTGATAAATGGTCATAAATCACTATTTTCAGTGCCTTTGTAACTTCGAATGGTCGCTAAATGAATTGTTGCTTAAGCTGAGAACTACCTGTATTCTTTCCACCCAGCCACAGTGGTTTCATCTGGTCTTCGTACCCATCTGGGTTTATGCATTCCAAAATTAGGACATCTTAAGTACTATTGCACAGTATCTGATAAGGTGGATCGTATGCACAAGCTTTTGTTGTAGAAAAAGTCTTTTAAGATACCACACACTATTTTTCATGAAAGTCATCCCATTGTGCAGTACACACACACCTCCCTTCTGCACACTTCTTTCTACTTCAACCCTGACTAGCGGTAGGAAGTCACTGGTATTTCCAGATGCGGTTAAGACTTCAAACGTACATCAACCATACAGGTAGTTCTTGAGTTATGACCGTAATCGAGACCAAAATTGATGTTGCTAAGCGAAACATCTGTAAAGATGGCTTTGTTCCATTTCACGTTTCTTGCCACGGTTGTTCAGTGAATCATTGCAGTGGTCAAATTGGTCAGCTGGTTGGTAAGTGAATGTGGCTTCTTCATTGACTCTGAAGGTCTCAAAGGGGGGAGTCACCTGATCCTCCGGGACGCTGCAACGGTCATAAATACGAGTCCAGCGCAAACAGAGGTGGGTTCCTACCAGTTCGCACCTATTTGGTAGAACCGGTTCGTCAAATCTACCGAACCGGTTAGAAAAGGTTCCACCAGTGGAGCCAGAAAGCAGGCCACACCTACAGAAGAGGTTCCAAAAGTTTTTGAAACCCATCACTGGTCCTTGGATATGATTATTCTACACTATCATGCTCATATTTATAAAACTCGGTGCCTCTGTGAAAGGTAAGGATGACTACTGCGTTTGTGGTGCAATCAAAACATTGCGTGTGTTGAAGTTGTTTTAATGCAAACCAAAGATGCCTTTTAAAAAAGAAGTTGACATCATATTCTTATGCATGCCAGTGTTGTGTGTGAGGTAATTTAAGGTGGTTCTGACAAGTGTCATCGGCATCTTCATATCCGGTCACATGGGCGGCAAGCCACTCCCACCCGGTCACATGGGCAGCAAGCCACTCCCACAAAGGAGGCCCCACCCACAGAGTAGATTCGAACAATTTTTGAAACCCACCACTGGCAAGGATCTTGTAACTTGACAGCTTTAAGACTTGCATGCTTCAATGCCAGAGTTTCTGAATAGCTACTTGGACCGACCTAAGTACTAATTCATAATTTCATATCCGGTCACATGGGCGGCAAGCCACTCCCATCTGGTCACATAGGTGGCAAGCCACTCCCACAAAGGAGGCCACACCCACAGAGTAGGTTCCAATGATTTTTGGAACCCATCACTGAGCGCAAAGGATCTGAAGTCTGATCATGTGACCGTGGGGATGTTACGACAGTTGTCAAGTGTGCCAGCTGTGCCTTTTTCTAGCGCCATGGTAACGTTGAACGGTCACTGAATGAACTGTTGTTAAGTCGAGGACTACCTGTATCAGCCAGGGAAATGAGCTCCAAACCTACCTCAGGCATCCAGCTGCTCATCTTCCCACCGTCCTCTCTACTACCCTGGTCAAAAACGTTCAAGGTCTTCAGAGGAGCCTCCCTCCCCTCCTCCCCACAACCCCTTCTTCACCTGGAAAGAACGACTCACCTGCGGGCCGGCCAGGCTCCCGTTGGGAACCGCCAGCTGGGGCAGCGACGGCGGGAGGAGCCGGGCGCAGTGCCGGGGGCCCATGTCGAACTGCGGGCGGGGGCCAAGCCGGGGTCGGGCGGGCCGGAGCCGAGCCGGCCTCGGGGGCAACGGAGGCAGCCAGGAGGTAGTAGCAGGGGTTGAAGTTGGCGCTGTGGTAATAGGCGCCGGGGGGCGGGGCCGAAGCCGCCGCGTTCGCCGCTCCGGCCATGAGCGCCGCCAGGCCGCCCTGCCAGCTGAGGTAACCGCAGTACGAGTCCCAGAGCCATTGGTGCACGCGCCTGGAGTATTCCCCCGCGCTCATCGCCACTTCTTTGTCTTCTTCTTCTTGGGCCCGGGGGACGCTCCCACCGCCTCCGCCACCACCTCCACCTTCTCTCGGGGCCTCCCTGGCTTCTGCCATGGCCCGGCCCGAAAGCCTTCCCTCGCCGTGCTTATGGCAGCCTTGCCGTTCGCACTGCGCAGGCGCGAGCCCGTCAGCGAGTTGCCCTCGCTCGAAGGCGGAGGTGAGGCCGCCGACAGGAACGGCCTTCTTCCCCGCAACGCGAACGTCACCGGCCGCGGTGGCAGGCGGGGCCCCTGAATCATCTCGGCCGGTGTCTTTCCCCGGGCCCCGGACGCTGATAAGACAATCCCACCACCTCCCTCAGCCGCTATGTGAAAGAGAAGAGGGCTGTGTCTGTCTGTGTGTGGGGGGGATGTACGAGCGGTTTATTTTACTCAAAGATTCCCAATTGGGTGTAAAAAGAGGCTGTGGAAGTTGTCAGCCCGGACTTCGGGCGGGTGTGGGGTGTGGTGGAGTGTGTTACTCCAGTGTTTTTCAACCTTGGCAACTTGAAGATGTCTGGACTTCAACTCCCAGAATTCCCCAGCCAGCATTCGCTGGCTGGGGAATTCTGGGAGTTGAAGTCCGGACATCTTCAAGTTGCTAAGGTTGAGAAACACTGTGTTACTCTATTGGCCGTGAGGAAATTCCTCGGTCGGATGAGCGGCCACAATTCTTGCGCGGGCCTCTTACGTGACGTTGGGTCGGTTTTTCCAACCGCTTTAACGTTCCTTGCGTAGCTGCGCTGCGTAGCTGCGGACTAGAGTTGGCATCGTTGCTAGCAGCTGTTCTTATAAAACAGGGCTCTCCAAAACCAAAATCAGGGAGTTGGAAGTCTACAGCTCTGAAAATTGCCTACAGGAAAGTCCTCGGCTTAACAACGGCTTATTTAGTGACGGGTCTATAACAATTCGAAATGGCCAGCTGGCCACATCCAACTCATTGCAGCAGGACAACTTGCCATGGCCATCTCGCCAAGGGGCAACTCACTGCAGGGCAAAAGTTACACTAATGTCAAAGGAATGGTGGAATAGAATCATTAAAGGATGCAAAAGAAGAGACAGACTGAAATGGGAACGGCAAAAATTAAAATAATTATTTACTTTAAATAAATAAACAGATTGGTTAAATCAGCCGTAGTCAACCTGGTCCCTACCACCCACTAGTGGGCGTTCCAGCTTTCACGGTGGGCGGTAAGGATTTGGTGTAACTCTGCTTTATAAATTTTATAAAGTAAAGTTACTTCCCTACTTTACAAATCACCATTACTGTGGAACCGGTGGGCGGTTAGAAAATTTTACTACTAACAGACACACAAAAGTGGGCGGTAGGTATAAAAAGGTTGACTACCCCTGGGCTAGAAAATTTTACTACTAGCAGACACACAAAAGTGGGCGGTAGGTATAAAAAGGTTGACTACCCCTGGGCTAGAAAATTTTACTACTAGCAGACACACAAAAGTGGGCGGTGGGTATAAAAAGGTTGACTACCCCTGGGCTAGAAAATTTTACTACTAGCAGACACACAAAAGTGGGCGGTAGGTATAAAAAGGTTGACTACCCCTGGGCTAGAACTTGAGGTTTGTCATCTGAAATCATGTTTAAAGACTTCAGTTAGAAAATCAAAGCATCAGATTCTTATAATACCAAAGAATAAAATGCTTGAGACAATGAACTACTACTATTACATGCTAGTGAAGGAAGCCTTTGTTTTTATAATTGTTGTGTTACTGGCGTGCAACGTACCTTGGCATATTTATGAGGTACTGGTTAAATTGTCCAGCAGCGAGTTCACCGTGGCAGCAAACATTCAAAGGTACAACAGCTCTGAAAAATGTGACTTATGCCCTTTTTTCAGTTACCTTTGCAGCATCCCCATGATTATGTGATCCAAATTCAGATGCTTGGCAATTGGTTCATATTTATGACCATGGCTGTGTCCTGAGGTCATGTCACCTTTTGTGATCACCTGACACGCAAAGTGAATGGGAAGCCAGATTTCATTTAACCCACTGGGTTACTAACTTAACTGCTGTGATTCACTTAAAAAATTTGGGCCGAGAAAGATTGTAAAATGTGACAAAACTCACGTAACAAATGTTTCATTTAATAACATAAATGTTGGGCTCAACTGTGGTCGTAAGTAGCTTGGAGACCCTTGTTATAAAATAAGCATGTCAGCTACAAAAGCTGACAGACAAGAGCCTTTGTAGACAGACAGGAACCAAGAGCCAAAACAGGATTCCCAGTGCACACATGGCCTCTGCCAGGAATTCCCGAAAGAACTGCCGGGCAGCTGTTGTGCCAGTCTTGGGAATTGTGTCCAATTGAAACAGCACTGGATTACCCAATTAACTGGTGAGGTTTCAGGCTGCCATAGGTTTTACATCTCAGAAAACACTGGAAAAATTTGTTGCGAGCAGTGAAAAAACACATTATTTTAAATCCTTTTTAACATGCGCATCTGCACATATAGTTCTCTCTCACATTCTGCTCCAATTTGTCCAGGCATGGGTTTGTTTATAAAATAAATTTATATAGCTGTAAATCTCACATAGGTGACTTTGAGAGGTGTACAGTTAGGAATTAAGGAATTAGCTTGTTTCTTGTTAGCTATATTTGAAATTTAAAATTCAAATGAATTTTCAGGGGATAGATATGTCATGGTTTAGCAAGTAACCATTTAATAATTTAGCATATATTTTAATACAGGACTAGTACAGTTTTCTGGATATTTCTGTCTTAAATAGAGATTTAGAAGTTTTCATTTCAATATATTTCCGCCATCTGCTGGCTACCTAATGCTAGTGGCTTTGCTCACACTTTATTCCAAATCTAGTTTTCACATAAGGTGGTGTATGTACAGGCTCATAAATCAGTACCAACTGAGGAATAAAAGGGTGTATTTGCTTTTTTATATCCCTTTCAAATATGTGGATGAATTTATATTATATTTTTTTTATTTCAAGAGCAATTGGAAAACCCTTACAGAAATTGGTTTTGTTCAAAAATTTAAATTGTCCTGGGTGTGTATTATCTTATTTTCAGAACTTTGCTGTTTCAACATCATCTCCACTTCGTTGTCAAGTTCAGTTCTGTATATTTCATCTGATGATATTCATATATATACACATATAAAATAGTAGTAAAGAGTGCCCTGTCCAGTCGTGTCTGACTCTAGGGGGCAGTGCTCACCTCTACTTGGCTGAGGGAGCCTGTGTTGATCAAAGACATTTTCTGTGGTCAGCGGGGCTACACGCCAAAGACACACGGAACACTGTTACCTTCCCACCAAAGTGATATCTATTAATCTACTTGCAAATGTCTTCAGTCAAAACGATACAAACAAAAGGAAAAAATGCATAAAGAAAAAAAGGCAGCTTCAGATTTCCTTTTCAGCAAATCCAAGTACAATTAAAAATTTATTGTTTGTGATTATAAAAACTTCACCTTTTTTTCTATTATTCAGATGTTTTTCTAATCATCAAAACTAAAAATCCTAAGTACATTTTCCCCATTTTATGTAAACATCTATAAATTTTCCAGTCAACCAAAAATATATAGTTTTTTCTTTGAATAATTGTATTAAGAGGCTGTCCCCTGACCTCTAACTGATATTAATTGGTCACTGATTGTGTTGTACTTAAGTATTGTCTTTGCTATATGCTGTATCCTTCATGATTATAATGTTATTCCTTGTTTCTTGTGTCCTGAGTAAGTACATGGTATGATCAGCTAACAATGGCTGGTCCCAGTATCTTCCGATTCCCTGTTGCACAAGATGTCAAAAATTTAGTAGACTCATTTCATCTTTCACTATGTTGCATTCTCCCATATTCTCATAGAAAGTCTATCTTTGTGGTTTTCTATTTTTTTTTCTTGCAAAGCAACATCAGTATTTAGATGTTCTGGAGGTTTTACTCTCATTACCATTAATACTCTGAAAGGATCCTCAGCTTTTCTTCAGTAGCATATTGAGGGCTTTCCAACTCTAGACGATCACCAGCATTATATCATCCATCATTTTACAGGTAGTCAACAAGTTGTGATGGCAGTTGAGACTGGAATTTCCATCACTAAGCGATGAGATCATAAAATGCAATTGTTGGCAATCCCTGTAACCATGGTTGTCAGCATTAACTGAATTTCACAATGATTAGGCAAGGCAACTTTCTGCCAGCATCCCACAACCAAGTGGGGAAGTTGGCAATAAGTTGCAAGTACCCAGCCCGCAGGCAGGTAAGTGGCTGCTGCTGAGTGGAGGAAGGAGCAGGGTGGGTAGGTAAATGAGGGTGTTGTAGAAGTGCAGGTTGGGTTGGGAGTACAAGAGACAAGGCAACAAGTATCAACAATGTGTGTGGGTCAGAGATTCAATTAGGTATGGTGTGGTGTGATCCATATCGTGGATGTGCAGGGATATATGACTGGCCAGCATGATATTAGCACAGAGTGGCTGGAAAGGTGTGCTTGTGTGGGGGGGGGGAGACTTAATCCAGCAATTTACGAGCTTCCCTTTCAGCTTCCCCACTGACTTTCTGAGGAAACTGGCAGGAAAGGTTGCAAATGGTGATCACAGGACACTGCAACTGGTTGTAAATGCAAACTGGTTGCCAATTGTCCAGATCATAATCACATGACTGGGAGGGTGCTGGAACAGCCAGAATTCGGAAGACTGGTTGTAACCATTTATTCAGTGCTGTCATAACTTCAAATGGTTGCTGAACAAATTGAGGACTAGCTGTATATTAACTATTTGTATGATTTTCCTGGTAAAATACAGGAGTGATTTACCATACTTTCTCTCAATGCAGTATGAAATGCTTTTGCCATTGTCACTAAAGTCCTAATCCACCTCTAGAATCTTCCTATATCACTGCTGCCCAATACAGGTATTTGTTTTAGCTGGGCAGCTGGCCTGGCCTTTGTGCTCTGGAACTTGCTGGGATATATAGTTGGCATATAGTGCTTGTATTCTTCACTCATACCCTCCAGAAATACCATGATGTAGCAGGACTAGAGAGGGAAGCTGAACATAAATAAAATAGTGGACTAAAAAAAATCTTTAATATGTTTTTAAAATAGCACAAACTATTTGCCACCTAATAGTTTTCACATTATCCATGTTGTTCAGTGCAACATTTTTTTCACATTTTATTCTGGTACCCATACTATAGAAATATTTTTTTACAAAACATGAAAGCATAACAGAACTAAATACGGAGGGGAAATTAAATGTGTACATTCCCACTTGAGTGCTATATGTGGTCTTTCCTACATATTAATGTGAGTAAGGCAGTGTTTGCCTATATGTTGCTGAATAGTTGGCTTAACATAGTGTAATAAAGCTTATGTTCTACAGTTAAAGAAATTGCAATTTTATCTTTATTCATGCTAGATGAAAGTGGCATGTACTAAACTCACAACATTATACATATTGATTAAACAAATACCAAAATTTTATTTACTGTAACACTGAATAGATATTGCAATTAAAAAATGTTAGTTGCAATAATTACAATATAGGTTTTGCTGTAGTTTTGTAAGCCTATTACAGTTTTGCTATTTGCAAAAATTTGCTATTTAGTAACCAATGATACATAGCAGAGTTACTGTAAGTACTGTGCACAGAAATTATACAGGTACTACATTCACATCAGTGTTAAAAATTAACCATGTGGATTTTAGAAATCAAGCTTATATCCCTAAAAATACAATTTGAGTTCAGAAGTAATGGAGAAAAAGACTTTTCAAAGATTTGCATGCAAATTTTACACATAGAAATAAAAACAACTACGACTTCATCTAATTTGAACGAATTTAAATCTCTAACACCTTTTTTTAAAAAACTAGCTGCTGCTGAATTTCAATCTATGTTTGTTTATTGCAGAATCCTTCACTTTCACAGTTAGGTTGTATTATAAATTTGCTACTATTCATTGAAAAGCCTAGTGGCAGGAGACAGTCACACAACATACAGCATTACATTTTAGAATAATAATCTTAACATTGTTAAAAGAGTTTCTGGAAAAGGGACTCCGAGGTAAGCTGAAATATAAGTGATCAAAGTTAAACATTCAGCAAACAGGTCAATATCTTTTTAAGCAGTGGTTACAAATAATAAGTAAAACTACTAGCAAAAGAAAGCAAAAATAATACCAATAGTAAGTAATAGGTGCCTTGGGTGCAATCCCAAAACATCTGGCTCACGACTTGAACACCAGTAGCATTGACAAAAATCACCATCAGTCGACTGCAAAAAGGCAGCTTTACTTGGAACAACTTATCTCCTGTTATACCTCTAACATCAGGCAACAGCTGCTTATCCTGGGTCCTTGGGAAGGACTCTTGAGATGTATAAAAATGTCAAACCTAATCGAAACAACCTATAGACTGTGTGACCAGCCATAATAATAAATAGCCAAGAACAGAAAACTTTTGGAATATTCGATGTCACCAGAGTTTGGGCATTTTTTAAAAAGTATTGATCAGTATAAACATAGGACTGTAGGTGATAAGAGCCCTTACAGATGCTCCACTTGTTGGCCTCCCAAGTGGTAAAAATAGAAGATGGAAACATATAACTAAAATATAATTAAAACATCTGGCTTTCTTTTCCATTAGCAAATATTCTCCACAGAGTTGGTACTTTTAAAAGCATTAAAAACTACAGATTTCTTGAGGTCCAGCTATAGTACATGACCTCAATTCCATGAAGTAAAATACCTTAACGTATTATTTATTGTTATTGGTTATTTTTGTTCACCAATCATTAAAAAAAGGAATATACTGACATATTACAAATTATATCAGGCTTACTGTATGAAATAGCTACTGGCTTAACTCTTAACATCTTTATGCATTCATATGATACCTTGAGTATATTATCTGTAAATAAAGGCAAATTGTAGATATTTTAGAAAATGTCAGGTTACTTACAAAAAGTGTACAGAGATTGAACAGAATGATTTCCAAGCATGTGCAATCATGGCAGAATGCCATGTTTTCTTGAAATAGAATTATGCATTTTCTTATATATACAGTATATATATATATATGCTTTCCTCCAATAATTACCTCAGTGCGGAAAAAATACTATATGTGAAGCAATTGATTTTAGGCCGTAGAATAGCGTCTTTAAAATCTACTAACCGCAATGTAAACTACTGGCATCTACACCAAACTGCAGTAATGTCAAGAAATCACACGCATAGTGACATCAATAATATACTTGCATCCTACCTTCTGACACAAGCAGATAATTTGTAGTATTTGCATGATAATATCATCATGCATGAATCATCATTAGCCCCAGGTGCCCTCCCCCTGTGGAGACACCCATTAGTGCTACTTTTTTGTTCTTCGTACTGCTATTTTCTTCTGGCAGAACTTCTTTAGAGATCAGCAGTTTCTGTATGGCCTATGGAAACTAAGCCATAATTTCTGTAGGGTCAGTAACCAATTTTGATCCATCCCATGATGTCTTAAACTGTTCAGGGACAGGAAATTCTTTCTGTAGGGAGACAAGATGGACAGTATCAGTTGGCTAAATAAGTGTTGGTTATCAAAACAATGCCCCTTTGATTTAACTTTCAGAGCTCAGAAACATCTGTATTATCAAGCAGCCACATCGTTACAGATACTGTATCAATACCATAGACAGAGTACAGTAGTCCTCGGCTTATGACCACAATTGAGCCCAAAATCTCCGTTGCAAAGCAAGATAGTTAAGGGAGTTTTGCCCCATTTATGTGTAAGTTCTTTATACTTTTTTGTGTTTCTAATTGTTACCGCTCGATTTTGTAAAAATTTCACTTCTGTACGCTACTGCGTATAAATAAGGTAGCACCATGGCCCAGAACTGCTCAGTTTATCATTTCCTTGTCTTTTGTTATCTACATTACACAATGTTCTAACATTTCTGCAGATGTTGTCATCCCCTATACTTCTCGGAGATGTGAAGGCTAATCTGGGAAATGCATGTATACTTTGTTGTGGATACACATTTTTGCACAGTGCTATCATAAACATCATCAGTTGCTTGAATGTGCAAATGCATAAAACAGGGTACATTGATTTTTTTTTTAAAAAAAAGGTTGCTAGGACAAGTTCTATGCATATTTCTCAACACAGCAGTTGGGAAAAAAAAGAAGTGGGTCACTCATATGTACCCAGCATGTGCGTGTAATGCTTTATCTCGTTTTTCTCGCCATGTGCATGTATACATACAAAATACACTGTTTTGTTTTCCATATACATGTGGATATATGCATAATTTTGTAGTTATTTATTTATTTATTTATTTTGTCATATTTATGTAGTGTATATTGGAGGTGGTGCCCCTTTGAGAGCTTTATGCAATGAAATTTTATTTTAATGTATGCCGATTGGTGTACATTCAACGTGACAGTAAAGTTATTCTAAGTCTAAGTCTCATCTAATTTCACCTCAAGAACGTACGGGAAAAAAACGATGCCGCACAGCACCCAGCCTGATGGATTCGGGACATTCACTAGAGCAGTGTTTTTCAACCACTGTGCCGCGGCACACTAGTGTGCCGTGACATAGTATAAGGTGTGCCGTGGGAAAATTACTTTATATATAGTCAATATAGGCACAGAGTTAAATTTTTTTAACATTTTCTAATGGTGGTGTGCCTCGTGATTTTTTTCATGAAAAAAGTGTGCCTTTGCAGAAAAAAGGTTGAAAAACACTGCACTAGAGGGCAACAACCCTCCTCTAACATTGCTTCCTAGCAACTAATGCACATTGATTTTGGAAAAGGTAAATAACCATCAAGATACAATTGTACATCTTCTGTTCAGTTCTTCAGAAGCCCTGTTAGGATCTTACAGCAATTGCAAAACAATCAGGGAAGCTAAGCAGTCCTTTTAGAAGAGTGAAAAGTAACAAATAATAATAATAATAATTCTACCATAGCATAATCAATACCCACCCACCCCAATTTTTGTCTCTTTCCCACCCCTCCCTTGTGAATATATAAGAATGAAAACCAAAATAACTGCAATAAGAGGCACTGGATTTTCTGGATGACAGTTTCAGTCACACAAGGCTGAGTTAGTAAATAAGCCATTGCCATTCAATAGTTGTTTAGCAAGCAGCACTGAATGGATCAGTTATTTTGTCTCCCAACAAATCCAAGATCATGTGGAGATAATTTTTCTACACTCCTTGTCCTAACCACTTAGCCAACAAGTTTGTATATGTTAACTGCTTTCTCATATGTATATGTTAACAGTTAAGGATATTGTATAAATCACTCTATTATGCAATCTTAACAGGATTAGAAGAGTTAAATCCCATATTAAAGACTTTTAGGGAAATGCTTCATTTTAGTGATTTATCAAATATGCAGGTTGCCAATTTCATTTTGATTCACGACTGCTTACAGCACTGAAAATTTCCATGATATATTTAGCAGTGTACAACTAATAAAATATTCATCATAAATATAAACATTAAAACATATACAGTAAACTAGCAAGCAAATTTTGACTAGTAAAAAGAGTTTGGTCTTGTGGGAAGGCACCAGCCTAGAAACCAGAAGATTGAGTTCTGCCTTAGGCATGAAAGCTGGGGAGGTGGAGGGGGGAGGATGACTCTCTTACAGCCCAACTCATCACACAAGGTTGTTATGGGAAAACAGGAGGAGTAAGTATTTTCCACTTTGAGTTGTTTATAAAAAAAATAAAACTGGGTAAAAAGAGGTCTAAATAACAACACCAACACAAGAACTTTCTGAAGGTAAAACTGGTCAGACTCCTAGCTGCTCTATTTTCTACAAACAACTCTTATTGTGGTCATACAAACCAATTTTTGTTACTTGCTTGCTGTCCCAAAAAGCTTTTTCAAGACAAAATAAGTATCAGTGATACACTAAAGGATTCAGTGTATGTTTCTGTGTTTTGTAAAATGTAGTACTTACATAGTCGCCGTTCACTGGTACCAGGATGTTCATTTCAGATGATGTAGCACTTACAATCTCACAATCTAATGATTCCTCACTAAGGTATATATGGCAGCCTTCAGTTTTGTTCACTGAAATGGTTGGCACTTTCCCAAGTACCTAAGACAATAAAGTCAGAAATCGGAACTAAATAAATCTTTCTCTCCCCAAGAGGCTATTCCTTAGCTCTGAGGCTCACATTGGCCTATGTGTAATTAGGGTCGCCAGTTGCGACCCTACCTGAACCGGGAGGCTCTCACAACAGTCACTCGAGCCCTTGTGACCTCAAGGCTGGAATACTGCAATGTGCTCTACATGGGGCTGCCCTTGAAGAGCATCCGGCGACTTCAGCTAGTCCAGAATGCGGCCGCGCGAGTGATTGTGGGTGCACCTCGGTTCGCCCACATAACACCTATCCTCCGCGAGCTGCGCTGGCTACCTGTCGATCTCCGGGTGCGCTTCAAGGTGCTACTTACCACTCATAAAGCCCTTCATGGTAGTGGATCTGCGTACTTGAGAGACCGCCTCCTGCCAATTACCTCCTTGCAACCAATAAGATCGCATAGATTAGGCCTCCTCCGAGTTCCATCTGCCAGTCAGTGTCGACTGGCAACCACACGGAGGAGAGCCTTTTCAGTAGTAGCTCCGACCCTTTGGAACGATCTCCCCGTGGAGATTCGTACCCTCACCACCGTCCAGACCTTCCGCACAGTCCTTAAGACCTGGCTATCCCGTCAGGCCTGGGGATAAAGACCACAATCTGTCCCCACCTGGATGATGAATGAATGTTGTGTACTATTTTACTCTCATGTATTGTTTTATGTTTATTGTTTTGTACCCCCCCCTCCCTATTTTATGTAAGCCGCCCTGAGTCCCCTCAGGGAAAAGGGCGGCCTATAAATGTTAATAAAATCAAAAAAATCAAATCAAAATCAAATCTTAACCTGCCTCAGAAGAGAAAAATAGGACATTCTTTAACATGAAAAGAAAAATTGAACTAAGGGATATAAGTAACTAAAAACAACATTTTTAACACTTGAGGCAGTGATTGTGTCAGTCCAAGCTCAGCTAATGTGCTGGACTCTTTCCCTCTATCCAGTTAGCTCTGCCACGCAAAATACCAATTGCATAAAGATGGGGAGATGGGTCATTTTACAACTGAATAGTACTTTTTCCTATTTTGGATTTGTTTTTCCATACTAGTGTTATATGAAGATGGGTTTACCTGTATCTGAATATCCTTGGAATTTATTACTTCAACGATGCCAACAACATTGTCAAATACAAGGCCAAACTTTTTACAGTTGTCTGAAAAAGAAAGAAAGAAAAGGATTGTATAGAGTTTATACAGTTATACCGTTTTTCATATAAGAAAGCATTTTTTGCCACTTCTTGAAAATACCTATGAATAACTTCAGTTATATGATTAATTTCAATTTCAATTTCAATTTAATAAAATTTGTATGCCGCCCACTCCCTTGGGACTCTGGGCGGCTTACAGACAGATAAAAAAGCATTTAAAAATTTAAAAGTAAAGAAATACAATTCCGGAACAGCCAGGTCTTTATGGCTTTACGGAAGGCCGGGAGTGTGGTAAGGGTTCGGATCTCTACGGGTAGATCGTCCCTACAGATGTCAACAAAACTATCTTAAAATATTCAGCTAAGGCATAAACCCTTGTAGAATTGAGCAGTGTTACATGATGCTTATTTGGAAGAATAAACAAATGCTTGCCCAGAAGACTTGTAATGGACAGTGCGTTCCTAAACACGTTTATTTGAAATTAAGCTCTGCTGTGCACCATAAGACTTGCTCAAGATAAATAAGCATTTCAGCTTTAGTCTCGTCTTAGAAGTGAACTTACCAATAGTAATGGAATTAACTTTTCCTTTTATCTGTATTGTAGATTTAGTGCACTTGAAGATGTAAGCTACTTGCTTGAGCTCAGTGTCTGAAATTAATAGGTCATTCTTGTCCTCCTGGTACTCCTGCATTGTTTGCAAAAAAAAAAGTTTAATTAATCTTATATTAGCTGTTACCACAGATAAGAAAGTAGTATTTGCACTTTCCTCTCAATCTCTACTGCTTAAAGAGAGTAAGGGCAAGTGGGGGGGGGGGGAAACATAACTTGCAATTCCATTCTACAATTGTTTTATATCTGTTTCCCAATTTAGCAGTATATATCATTAGGACGTAACACTGTTTACATTTAAGAAACTTTGGTATAGTCGTTAAGTTGCTGGTCCAAAAACCAGGAGACTTGTGAGTTCTAGTTCCGCCATAGGCATAAAGTCGGCTGGGTGACTTTGGGCCAGGTGTTCTCTCTCAGCCCAACCCACCTCACAGGATTGTTGTGGGGAAAAAGGAGGCAGGAGTATTAGGAATGTTTACTGCCTTGAGTTACTGTACATATAAAGAGGTGGAATGAAAAAATATAACAACAGCAATACATAACATGTATTAAAAAAGAAATACAGTTCAAAATGGAAATCAACACAATATGTTAAATATTTGTATGTAAAATAAAGCACAGAAGAAGGAACCAATTACTTATTTGCTGCATATGCTCCCTGCAACATACATATTACAGGTCCTAGAATACTCCTAGGGCACACAGCTAAAATTTGGCAGCAAACTTTCAATTCAGTGACATGGTTCCATCCTATGGTTGCTACCACGTTCAAATAAGGGGCCAATGACCAACACTAACCCTTAGCAGTCCTTGAGAGCAAAATAACTATCGTATTTTTCGGAGTATAAGACGCACCGGAGTATAAGACGCACCAAGGTTTTGAAGAGGCAAATTAAAAAAAGAAAGTAGGTAGGTAGATAGATAGAGGGATAGACAGGGAGAGAAAGAGAAATACAGTAGGTAGGTGGGGAAAGAGAGAGTAGTTAGGTAGGTATATAAATAAAGAGAGAGAGAGAGAAATAGAGAGAGAGAATAGGTAGGTTGGTAGGTAGAGGGATAGAGAGAGAAATAGAGAGAGAGAGAAATACAGTAGATAGGTAGGGAGAAAGGGAGAATAGTTAGGTAGGTAGGTAGATAAAAGGAGATAGAAAGAGAGAGAGAAATACAGTAGGTAGGTAGGGAGAGAGAGAGTGTGTAGGTAGGTAGGTAGAGGGATAGAGAGAGAGAAATAGAGAGAGAGAGAAATACAGTAGATAGGTAGGTGTTTCTGCTGGCACAGCACTTGATCAGTGTAATTCTCATCAATCAGTTAAAGAGCTTTCCAAAAGGAAAAAAGTTTTTGCACTGTGCAAACCTCCCAAAAATGGCCCGTTTTTCACAAAAACGGGCCCGTTTCCCCCCCCCAAGAGAGGCATGAATGGCCGGGGGGGGGCTTGAAGAGTGCTCCTGGGGGGGGGGACGAGCAAAAAATGGCCTGTTGTTCACAAAATCAGGCCCATTTTTTGTTAAAAAAAAATTGCACACATAGCCTTATGGAGGCTTATAGAGTGCTGCTGGGAGCTTAGGGGAGGGGGCAAAAAACGGCCCTTTTTTGCTCATTTCTGCCTTCCCCAGCCCCCAGGAGCTCTCTGAAAGCCTCTATAAGGGTATGCACAGCCATTTTGGTGAAGGGGCGGGGCTTCAGGAGGCAAAAAAATGCTGTATTTGGTGTAAAAGACGCACCCAGATTTTCAGCCTCATTTTTGAGGGAAAAAGGTGCATCTTATACTCTGAAAATTCGGTAAATTATACTGTCTAGGCACAAAATGGTTTGTCATTTTTTTTAAAGAAAGCGTTCTATCTTGAACATTTGATCTTCGCTAAAGAAACAACTTATAATGTGAATGAAAATTAGTCAACAATAAGTTATTGCTTCCACTTTTCCCTTATGATACAAGCAAACATTGAATTTTGGGCTGAATTTTGTAAATCCAGCAACATTCTTTTTTTTCCCCTTTCTGTCAATTTCTTGGGATAAGAAATAGGGTCTTGCTCTTCAAAGGAATTTAGAAATTAAAGTAATTGAGAAATATGGTATCATACCAGTGTTTTGGCAATCCATAAAAGCTAAGAACACTGAGTACTGGTATTTACAGGGCTGTCTCTCCCACCGGATGAGATTGATTCTGTAGGCTTATCCTGACGGAAGCTGATGAAGTTCTCAGCCTTCATCAAGGAAAAGACTAGGATCTCTTGGCATGACTATAGTGTTATTAATAATGTTATTATTATAATATTGATAAGAATAGAATGAGTTGTATTCATTGTTTTTCCTTTATTAGCAAATGCACGAAGAATCATTTTCATTCTTCATGCAATCTCTGTAAATATGGAAATGCCTTATTTTTTACCTAGTAACAATTTAAACAGTAATAGAGTTGGAAGGGATCTTGAAGGTCATCTAGTCCAACCCCCTGCTCACACAGGAGTCTCACACTAAATTTGAAGTAGAATTACTATATGATGTAGAGTTCCTGTATGATTTCCAATCTACAGTACATTACAACCCTACTACTTGGTGATTGCTCATCCAAGTATTAACCAGTCCCATAGCTTCTCAGCTCATAGATGTTGCTACCTGCTGGATCCAATATATATTTCAATTGGTTATTTAAAATTCTTACGAAGTAAAACTATTAATCCTATTACAAAAAAAATCAAGCACACAACTCTTAGGTAACAATTCAATGGAAAAGTCAATTACAATCAATTGTAAGATAATTTCCAGGTTACCTACAAGTGAGTTGAACTTACCACTCTCCATTTCTTGCCTTCAAGTTCTAAGACAGGAGGGTAACTCTTTTGAGGAAGTACTTTGGGAGCCTCAGAAGCATAGGTTTTGGTAGGAGATTGCATTGGTACCCCTTGAGCACGCAAACTGGGATTTTTATGGGTCTTCTGGTCATCAGAGACATGTCGAAGCCCTATAAAAATCACAAGCAATAGTAGAAATTTTTAAAAAGTTTTTTTTTTAATTTACAAGCTTTGCTTTGTTAATACACGATACCCAAAGTAGTATTCATGTACTGCATTTCGTAAATTGACATATATTTGAATACATCTATTTGTAGAACATTCATTTGATTTAACTGTCAAATTAAAACAAATGGTAGAGCTTAAGGTTTCTGAGAAAGTAAGGAGTAACCTTAAGCCTCCTGGGATAATTCATGTTGCAAGAGGTAACTCTCAGCCTTTAAATGTTATCTGAACCAGAACCATGAGACAAGCTCTCCAGATATCGGCATCTCCCATGACTTTCCATGTTATTGCCAAAAGCTGTTGGAAGTTGCTAACATTAACAATGGGAGGACCACAGCTTCTTCGTCCTAACCTGTGTTCTTATTGACCTAAGTGTCCTCCAGTTCACTGCCGTATTTATTTATTTGTTTGTGTATTTATTTAAATTATATAGCTGCCCATATTTCAATCAACTCTGGGCAGTGCCCAATTAATGTCCTTATTGATCCTAGTATTCTCCAGTACAAATGTGGGTATTTATATTTCAGTAAATCCCTAGTTTAGGTAGTAAGTGATGTATCGTGGCACGACAAAACCGCGCTCCACTAAAGCGCGCCTGATTAAACCGCGTCGCTGACGTCATCAGCAGGGCGACAACAGCGACCGCGGAGAAAAAAGGGTGCTTTAAATAGCGCTTTGAAAGCAAGCCGATTCAAGTTAAGGTAAGGGTTAGGTTTAGGGTTAGGTTAAGGGTTAGGGTTAGGTTTAGGGTTAGGTTAAGGGTTAGGGTTAGGGTTAGGTTAAGGGTTAAGATTAGGGTTAGGGTTAGGTTTAGGGTTAGGTTTAGGGTTAGGTTAAGGGTTAGGGTTAGGTTTAGGGGGGTTAGGTTTAGGGGTTAATTTTAGCTTTAGCTTTTACAGCGTGCTTTTTTCGTCGCACTGTGATGACGTCAGCTACGCAGTTTCGTCGAGCGCGCTTTAGTCGAATGCGGTTTTGTGGTGGAACCATGATGTATAGCTGGCCCGATGCACATACAAGCATAAATGTGGTTGTAGTATTTAAAATAGGACAACAGATTCAAAAACGGGCCTGCACTGGGCCCCAGAAATAAAACATGAATGTGGGCTTCTAAGGAAAAAATGGCCAACTGAAGAGGGCTCAACTAAAGAATAAAGATCAACTAAAAGTAGAGAATAAAGATCCAGCAGAATAAAGAACCAGTGAGTTGATCAGCTAATCGTAATTCCTTTCTGGACAAGGGAAGACTTGAGATTGCCGACAAGTGCTCCAAACACTTGCTCCTCATGAGAAGATTGCAAGACAGCAGTCTCCAGCAGGCTTAAACTCTGGGAAACAAGGGAGTGGTGGTGCTTTTAAGGGTACTAGGTTCACATACTTCCTTTTCTAATCATTTTTAGAAATTGCTTGTTAACTGCTTTTCAGCTATAAGGTATGTTTGATTCAACAAGTTGAAAACACCAGGTGTGTTCGTTCCAACCCTTAGTGAAAAAAGTTTACAACTTTGGATTTTATTTTATTTTTCTTTTGAAATAAACAGCAAAAGGGTGAATTAGAACCTTGATTCTGGCACTCCGTTCTCCACTAACAACTACGTTTGTTTAATGCACACTACGCAGAGAGCAAGAATTCTAGTTGTTAAATGAGGCAATTAAATGTGTGCCTTGCTTAATGAGCACAGCAATGTACAACCGTCACTCCAGGTTTAATTGTGGCCCTAAGTTGAGGACTAACTGTAATGGCAGATAGCGTTAAACTTAACTTCTGGGTCCATTGCTCAAGAATATGTCAAATGTTTCAAAAAATTTATTCCACTCTGTATTAGTAAATCAAATTTAATTGCTCTTCTCTTTTACCTGTAATCTTCAGTTCCTTTTATTCCTACTGGTGTCCAACCTTCAAATCCCATTCTATCATTTTTCTCTAAAAAGAATTGAAAACAAAAGTATTTCCCCATGGGAAGGATTCTTATAATTAATTTCAAAGTCCATTTCAAATTCATCTGGACCCTTAAGTCTTCTTGTAACTTTCCAAAATCAATACTCTAAAAAAAACTTTTTGCTGTTTATAAACAGCAAAAATATTTTTTTCTTAAACTCATGCTCAAAACTTCATTTACTAAGGAGAAGGAGACTGCAATAAAAACTTGCTGTTCTGAAAGTTCTTAACACCTGGTAAGCAGTAAAAATAAAACAAAATCCAAAAGTGTTTAAGAAATGAGGTTTGGTTGAGTTTTGTGTCCACACAGGTTACATTAGACTGTGCGCTTCGATCAGTGTTTCTCAACCTTGGCAACTTGAAGATGTCCGGACTTCAACTCCCAGAATTCCCCAGCTGGCTGGGGAATTCTGGGAGTTGAAGTCCGGACATCTTCAAGTTGCCAAGGTTGAGAAACACTGGCTTAGATGGATGGAATCCCTTGACTCCCAGCCGCTCACATAAGCCAACCACTAAAACTTGGGTTCCTGTAGCCTACTCACAAGAAGGAACTGTCTGGAGTACATATGGGCAATCTCACAATCTCAACTTTCTCCAGAAGGTTTCGCCAGCCATGATCCAACACCTGGCTGCCAATCTCCATCATAAATGCCGTCCCCACTGCTTCAGGGATGTTCAGCTCACCATTTCTTCACCAGAAGTGTCTGCAGTGTCAGATTCCCAAGTTAAGCATTTTTAGCATCAAGATGTTTGCATTCATGAAAGCAACTGTTTTTAACTTTTATGAGGAAACGTAGAGAGAAACGGTTTGAAGAGGTGCTAAGTTTATGGTAGGCTTCATACCTTTAGTAATTGTTTCTCCCTGGTTCAATTGTGCAAATAAAGCTGAACGAGATGCGGTGGCATCATCTTTTGCATTTTCTGTATCGATGGCAGGAGGAGGTCCTGGGGGCGGAGGGGGCGGAGGAAGTGGCGGTGGAGGAGGAGGGAGGCCTTGTTTGTTCCCTACAGCAGGAAAACTTGATGCTGCTGATGCTACTGGACCCTAATTATATTGTTTTGAAAGAAAACAGATGGAGTTTTTGTAAAGTGTAATTTTACTCCCATGTTGTAAAACAACCAAATGAACAATTCAGCTAATAGACAAAAAAGAGGAGATATTTCTCTATAACAGCCATACAGGTAGTCGCCGACTTGCAACATCACTAGAAAAATGAAGCATGACCATTTTCCACACTTACAAGCGTAGCAACATCCGCATGATCCTGTATCCATTTGTCAGCTGTGACCAGGGGAGCTTTTGCCCAGGTTCGCCTGGTGCACCAGTTGCGGCCCTACCTGGACCGGGAGGCACTCCAAATGATCACTCATGCCCTTGTCACCTCAAGGCTCGACTACTGTAACACGCTCTACATGGGGCTGCCCCTAAAGAGTGTCCGGAGACTACAATTGGTCCAGAATGCAGCCGCGCGAGCGATAATGGGTGTACCTAGGTACACCCATGTTACACCTATCCTCCGCGAGCTGCACTGGCTTCCCATCTGTCTCCGGACACACTTCAAGGTGCTGGTTATTACCTTTAAAGCCCTACATGGCCTAGGACCTGGATATCTCCGAGACCGCCTCCTGCAACATACCTCCCAGCGCCCAATAAGATCGCACAGGACGGGCCTTCTCCGGGTGCCATCGGCTACGCAGTGCCGGCTGGCGGCTCCTCGGGGGAGAGCCTTCTCTGTTGCTGCTCCGGCCCTTTGGAACGATCTACCTCCTGAGATCCGGACCCTCCCTACTCTTCTGGCCTTCCGTAAGTCTGTTAAGACCTGGCTGTTCCGGCAGGCCTGGGGCTGTTGATCTTGATTGAACTTCAGCCCCTTTTAAAAACTGAGTGTATGTTGTGTTTTCTGTTTTTAAGTCGCTCTGTCTTATGTTTTAATCTTTTTTAATATTTTTAAACTGCTTTTATGTGAGCCGCCCGGAGTCCTTCGGGATTGGGCGGCATACAAGTCTATTAAAAGTTGAAAGTTGATCAAATGATCGGCAGTTGACTCATACTTGTGACGGTTGCAGTGTTGCAGAGTCATGGGATCCCCTTTTGTGACAAGCAAAGTCAACGAGGAAGCCAGATTCACTTTACAGCCATGTCACTAACTTAACAATTGCAGTGATTCACTTAACAACTGTGGCAAGAAAGGTTGTAAAATAGGGCAAATTTCACTTAACAAATGTCTCACTTAAAACAGAAATTTTAGGCTCAATTGTGAGTCTGTAAGTTGAGGACTGCCTTTGCCCATCAGCTATTTCACCTGGCAACTAGACTTTCGTTGCAGCTTGAAAACAGGTGGTGTAACATTTAAGCTTTATAAAGACAACACTAGTGCACATTTACAGAAGAAACACCTTAACCAAAGATCTACATCTCTGGGCCATGGCCCACCTGTTCTAGTAGGTTGTTATATGATCTTCTGAGCTTCACAGTCTCTTTTTTATGTCTGGGCATATGAATGAACAGAACAATATAGGACTCCGTAATTATATGAAGCATACAAAACTTTATAGGACTAGAGCCTTTTCACCAACTGAATGAGATTTTATTCTTTCAGGATTTTACTAATTGATGTTAAGTGGACGTTCAGTTAAAACATAAGCATTTTTCAGATGTTGAGAAGATATATATTTGTGAACAAGTACACTAAAGATAAACTTAGAAAACTTAGAATAAACACCTACAAATTAATCTGGTTTAAGGCAGGCAGAATTAATATCCTTAAGAAATAAATACAAATCAGAGGTGGGTTCCTACCAGTTCGCACCTATTCGGTAGAACCGGTTCGTCAAATCTACCAAACCGGTTAGAAGAGGTTCCACCAGTGGACCCGGAAAGCAGGCCACACCTACAGAAGAGCTTCCAAAATTTTTTGAAACCCACCACTGGTCCTTGGATATGATTATTCTACACTATCATGCTCATATTTATAAAACTCAGTGCCTCTGTGAAAGGTAAGGATGACTACTGCGTTTGTGGTGCAATCAGAACATTGCGTGTGTTGAAGTTGTTTTAACGCAAACCAAAGATGCCTTTTAAAAAACAAGTTTACATCATATTCTTATGCATGCCAGTGCTGTGTGTGAGGTAATTTAAAGTGGTTCTGACAAGTGTCGTCGGCATCTTCATATCTGGTCACATGGGTGGCAAGCCACTCCCATCCGGTCACATGGGCGGCAAGCCACTCCCACAAAGGAGGCCACACCCACAGAGCAGGTTCGAACAATTTTTGAAACCCACCACTGATACAAATATCTGTCCAAGAGAGAGTTAGGGGTTTTTAAAAATACGGACAGGTAGGCAAGATACACATAGTTCACAAAGGCTCAAACATTTGGTGGATTTCTTTTATTTTTGAACTCTGGTGTGCCTATTTTAGAGCTTATAATGTCATTTTCATGTTTCCTACCTCAAAAGGGCAGGAAACTGCTGTCAGTTTCCACCTCTAGCCTGAGGAGAGGAAGCTGCAAGAGGAACAAAAGTGCTGTGCTTCACATTCAAGCACCAAGGCGCTTCTGGGTTGAAAAGATTATCCAGTGACATCACTGTTGCCTTGGAGAGGCCCAGTTGGCGGCTCCTTTCATGTCCCTATTAATGCGCCCACTCAAGTGGTACCTATTTATCTACTCACGTTTGCACGCTTTCGAACTGCAAGGTGGGCAGGAGCTGGAGCAAATGACAGAAGCACACCCCGTCACACAGTAGCACTCGGGTCTCGAACGTGGGCCTGCTGTTTGCCAACCCAGCGTTCTAACCACGTGTGCCACCACACTCCTCAAGGGCTGTGCTAAGCAATAACAAAACAAAACATGAACAAAGCCATGAGATTTATTAAGGATCTATGGCTTTGTGTTATATGTATATCGAGCCACTCTGTCTTGTTCAAAAACCACAATCAAAGGAAGTCATGCAGGGGTGAAAATTGAATGGTTCTATCCGGTTCAGGCGAACCGTTAGCGGCTGCGGTGGGAGGCTCCGCCCACCCACCCTGACATCATCATGTCCCATGACGCTCTGCGCATGCGCGGAAAGTCCCCCGCGCGCGCTCACATTTGCAAACCGGTAGCGAAGGTAAGTTGATTTCACCTCTGAAGTCATGCCTTACTGCAAAAGGCATAACAAATTGCCTAGGGACTTTTATGATTGATTGATTGTTTGTTTGATCTGTGTGTCTCTCATCTTGTCTAGAATATACGTTAAGCATTAGAGCACCTTTGCCAGTTCAGTATTAATGACCCAATGAAATTGGCTATGTTGCTATGACAAATATCGCATTGCTCACAAAATGTTACCTTTACATATCAACAACCATCGGTGAAACATGCTAAAGCTGGAAGCTGTACTTAAAAATGCAATGGTTCAGCCAAAACCAAACATACCTCCTTATAATTTATCAGCACAGCCACTCAGTCACTGTGTGAGGATTATTAATCAGTATCTTTGCACATTGTATTTCTACTCCAGTTTTTAAATGTGATCTTTAGCGGGAGAAGAAGAGAATTAAGAAGTCTAACACTCTCATCTCTTCTCCATTTACAAATTCCAAGTGAATTCTAGAGACAAGCTTTTTAGTTACTGCTGTCATTCATGAAACACTAATTTTGGCTTATTACTATAACTTCCATTTAAAACCTGATATTCATCCATTTGACATAATCGTTTCCCTGAAAATTAATGTGAAAATGATATGTAGCAACCTCCAATAAATATTTTGGCACAAGTATTATCATATATTATTAGTTTGGCACAATGTATTACCATTTGAAATAATGGACAATAACAAGAGAACAGCTGTCCCCCAAGGAGGCAGCTGACATAAACCTAGGAGACAGACATTGTAAACATTTGTGCTAAATAGTTTTTATAAGCTGTTTATAAAGATTTATTGTTAAAACATCTGCTCAGATTTAATCTAATGAATTGCTAGCAATAGCAAACACCTGCTGCATGAAGACAAGGTCAACTCTTGAGAACCTGTAACATGCCTGGGGAATGATGATGATTTTACAGAAGCCATAAACTGAACTCTGTGTATTAAAATACACAGAAAAGGCTATTTAAGTAATTTTCAAAACCCAAGTTAGGTAAAGTTGCAAAAGAATGCATGAACAAAATGGGGAAGAAACACAACCAATATAATTGGCTTGGCTGGGACATGTTGTTCTTTGTGATGATTAAATGTTTAAAATCTAGATCCAAGTCAGAGATGGTATTCAGCAGGTGGAGAACCGGCAGAAGAAATTTTGAGTAGTTCGGAGAACTGGCAAATACCACCTCTGACTGGCCCCACCTCCATCTATTCTCTGCCTCCTGAGTCCCAACTGATCGGGAGGGAATAGGGATTTTGCAGTATCCTTCCCCTGTCATGCCAACCAAGCCATGCCCACAGAACCGGTAGTAAAATTTTTTGAATCCCATCACTGATCCAAGTATACAGATAGTCCTTGGGTTACAACCATTCATTCCGCAATGGGTTCAAAGTTACAACAGTGCTCAACAAGAGGAATTATGGTGGTTCCTTGGGAGTTCTGGTCCTTGCAGCATCTCCACAGTCACATGATTAAGATCAGGGTGATTGGCACCCAGCTCACAATTATGACATCGTAGTGAGTCACAGTCACATGACTGCAGTTTCTAATGATCCCTGCTGGAGAGCCAAGCCAATACGGAATCCAGCAGGAGATATGATCAGATCAGGAGATATGATCAGAATACTGAATAACAGAGTTGTAAGGGACCTTGTAAGTCATCTAGAACAACCCAATGCTCGAGCAGGAAACCCAATATAATATTCTAGGTGTGCCCTTACTAAGGCTTTATGGAGTGGTACCAGAACCTCATGTGATCTTGATTCAATTCCTCTGTTAGGATTGCATTGGCTTTTTTGGCTGCTGCCACACACTGCTGGCTCATATTTAATTGATTGTCCATTAGGACTCCAAGGTCCCTGAGGTCCTCTCTTAATAACACGCATGGTCTTTGTTTAACTGACATAATTGCCTTCACTAAGTAATGTGGTCACATGAAGTTCCATTCTACAACTGTGACTTAGCAACAGAGTTCCTGGCTCTACGGCCATCACAACTTGAAGATTACCTGCATATAGTTTTCCTAATTTTCTTAGAAACAGTCAATTATGGAATCAGACACTAAGAGATAGAACATTTAAAACCTTCTCCTAACTCATTTCATAAAGATCTTTGTCCTGGAAATATACATAGTTGCTGGGAACCAAAATGATATTTTTGTTTTTTCTCTTAGTTCAAGAATAATTTTAACCCCCTCCAACACTACTTTGGGAACACTGCTGTACAATAATGTATGAATTCTCTTTTTTTTTCCACAGTGGAAAGTTAAGGAATATAGTACTTACAGTTTTACTCCAGATGAGCCCAGTGGTGTGATATTCTTTTATGTATGCTTGAAGCTCTGTCCAAATATTCAGGAATGATTTCACCCAATCAATGTGACGCAAATCACTATAACACAATAAAAGCGTATTTGAACATGTTCTTTAGGATCCCTTCTCACCTTCAAGACAAGGAGAGAACTGCCACTGATGGTAATTTGTAATCACTTGAATCATGTTTAAAAAGCTACCTACTGAAATTCAATAAAGGTATTCCTTGACTTGGGGCAGCAATTAGGAGAGAAAATTATGTCACCTACATGCTGGGTTAAAAAGTGAGACTCTACTGATTAATGATGGCAATATCTGCATCCCAGTTGTCATCATTAACTGAATCCAGATGAGACATTTCTTACCGGTTTCCCACAATAAAAGTCAGTAGAGCAGGGGTGTCAAACTGACAGCCAGCGGTCCAGATGCATCACAAACAGGCCACACCCATCCCAGCTCCGCGAAGGGGAAAAACATCATGAAAGGTCACGTGCAGGGGTGGGTTTCTCGCCCCGTTCCAACCGGTTCAGTTGGAACGGGGCCGGCAGCATCCTCGTGCACGTGCGCACACATGCGTACTAGCATCTGTGCGATGCTCCAGCTGCTCCTGGAGGATCGCGCAGGCGCTGTATGCGTCCTGCGCATGCGTGGAAGCGCAGAACTCGTAAAAACCGGGTAAGGAGCGCGGGCGGGCAGGTGGGCCAGTCGCCGTTCCCGGAAGTTACTTACTTCCAGGTTCGCCGACCAACCGGTTCGCAGGGACCGCCGCGAACCGGTTGAAACCCACCCCTGGTCACGTGACACGGTGATTTTGACACCCGTGCAAGTAGATAACCCAGCAGGAAGTTTGAATTCTCAGGCTTGAAGGCAGGTAAGTGGCTTTTCCCAGGAGGGGGTTAGGGGATACATAAGAGGGGAGGGTACATGGTATGTGCAGCATGGGGTATCTGATGCTGCAACAGAGGGTTGGGATGAATGTGTGAGGTGGTGAATGAGGTGCTGTGTCAGTTAGTGTGGGTGTGTAATGCTATGTGTGTTAACGCTTAAGATTTGCAGACTTTAATTCCCAGAATTTTGGGAGTTGAAGTCTGCAAGTCTTAAAGTTGCACGCCCCTGCTTTAGAATGTAATAATTCAGACACACCAGCCAAAGTAAAGTAGCTAAATTGGTTGATGGAGGTGGTGGTGGGGAGTATTAACTTACCTATGCTTGTAGTCTTTTAACACCCTATTAGTATAAAATGTAGCAGCATCATTCATCTCCTTTACGTAAGGCCCTGGCTTAGCAGACTAAAAGAGAACACAGGAGCATTGTGTAAAACCACAGGAATCGATTTTTAAGAGAGAAAGAAAAGGTAAATGTAATTATGGGGCAGGGGGATGATGACTGATAGCTATTTTTAAGAAACGTAGATATATCAGAGCCTTGTGGAATCCTGTTTTGCTGACCTTGTTCTCTAAGAAAAGTAAGGTCACTTCATGACACCAGATAACTGTTTAGGACTATGCTTGCAAATTTCCTTGGCAGCAATATGGAAGCAGTCTGGAATATTTGCCACTGCCTTATTTCAGGAATGCGTTCATGACTTCACAGTTTAGGCGACAGGCCTGGTGATCTCTTAGCCATGTACTAAACAGATCCAATAACATTTCCATTGGTCAAGTCAACTAAATGTTTCCACCCGCCAATCTCACTATTGAGGGATAAAGTCCCATTCAACAAATATCTGCAAACAATGAGGCCTGAATGAGAGTCAAACCAACCCAAGGTTGCATAATAGATAAGTGTTGTGGCCCAGCAGGAGCCGCTGGAGCTGCCACCAGACTCCGACAGCGAGGGGCCCTATGAGTCGGCTCTGGAGGATGTGGAGGACCCTGGACAGGATTCCAACTCCGAACAGAGCGCAAAGAGGCTGGTTGGCACCAGGAGGCACCTGAGCCTTGGACCAGTGGGGAGGAGATAAGGGAGAGTGAGCCGGATGCTAGCAGTGAGTTGTTCCTGTATGCACAGCACCGAAGAGCTAATAGGCGTCAGGAACAGTTGCACAAGTACAGGAGGTAATTGCACTCAGCTGGTGGTCATTAGGCTCTTCTCCAGACTATAAAAAGGACTGCTTGTGCACACGCCCCTCTTGCAGAAGTCAACGCAGGAATTAATGTCGGAGAACATTATTGTGAGCTTGGTAAGATGGATTGCTGCCAAGCCTTATCTGTGCTGGATTGCTGCCCAAGCTTGTCTGTGCCGGTTTGCTGCCAAGGACTGTCTGTCTGTTAATTAAATGCCGTAACTTATCTTTGGCTTGGAGTGTGTGTTGGTGTGGGATAAGGGGGGTCAGAACAGATAAGGGTGAAAAAACTGGGTTGTTGTTTTTTTTAAATGTCCACTTCTAAAATTTAGGACTTACGATTGTTATCCATCCAAGAGCTGGAATACTTTCGCTGACAGCAGACAGATGATTAAACATATTGCTTCCACGATTTCTCTCTCTGAACGTCTGAATTTGCTGAATCTTTTCCGATATTGGTTTTAGAAGAATGGCAACTTCATTCTGCAGTATAAACAAAATGAAGAAATCAGTAGCAGGAACAGAAATGTTTCTTTTTGTATGTGTATGTGCATGCATGTGGTGCGCGCACGCACGCATACACAAACCAATTTTATTGTCATTATTGAAACTGAGATCTTCTCAACTTTTGTTCAGTGTGTTAAAGCTACCCAGCTCTAAAAACGCTTCTGCTATCAGAGAAGTCATGTGTCTAATGCGATGATGATATGATGTGTTTTGAAATATTTGGGATTATACCGAGTGATGAAATATAGATAGACTCTAAACTAAAAAATCAACTTCCTGGGCCTTTTAAGGTTCTTACATGATGAATTTGTCTTGTGAGGTAAAATGTCTTTCAGTTGTTATATATCTAGGAGCCAGTGGTGGGTTTCAAAAATTGTTCAAACCTACTCTGTGGGTGTGGCCTCCTTTGTGGGAGTGGCTTGCCGCCCATGTGACCGGATATGAAGATGCCGACGACACTTGTCAGAACCACCTTAAATTACCTCCCACACAGCACTGCCATGCATAAGAATATGATGTCAACTTGTTTTTTAAAAGGCATTTTTGGTTTGCGTTAAAACAACTTCAACACACGCAATGTTCTGATTGCACCACAAACGCAGTAGTCATCCTTACCTTTCACAGAGGACTGAGTTTTATAAATATGAGCATGATAGTGTAGAATAATCATATCCAAGGACCAGTGGTGGGTTTCAAAAATTTTTGGAACCTCTTCTGTAGGTGTGGCCTGCTTTCCGGGTCCACTGGTGGAACCTCTTCTAACCAGTTCAGTAGATTTGACGAACCGGTTCTACCGAATAGGTGCGAACTGGTAGGAACCCACCTCTGCTAGGGGCCTTCCTGTTCATTCTACCAAGAGGATTCATAAATATTTCTAAAATTCTACCCTGATAGCACTAGCTTTAAGAATAGTCCAGAAGATATCAAAGTTATCAAAGACCCAGACAATTAGTGCTTATAGAAATTTATCCTTTTTAGGAAAATAAGTCATCCATATTTAATAAGTAAAGACAGTCATTTTAAGTAATATTGAATGTCTATGATTCAAAAGTTATCTCATTCGTAAAGCCATAAAAATGTCTAGAGCCATATAGGAAATTGCAAAAAGCTCAGAACAAAAAACAGAAACAAAAACCTTGCTGTAATATGTTTAATAGGAATTATCCTAAATTACATAGTTCAGATCTTACATTTCTGGATGGCTAATTCTGTATCTATCTACCTTGATACCATTTTTAGAGCCTTATTTTTAAGCACTACCTTACACGAACACTTTCCCCAGAGGTGGGTTCCTACCAGTTTGCACCTATTCGGTAAAACCGGTTCGTCAAATCTACCGAACCGGTTAGAAGAGGTTCCACCAGTGGACCCGGAAAGCAGGCCACACCTACAGAAGAGGTTCCAAAAATTTTTGAAACCCCCCACTGACTTCCCCCCACTTTGTCTCATATTTTATGTACAGAGAAACCATTTTGTCAATCTTTTTAAGCTGTTTTTTCTAACGTGCACCGTTCTCATGGCAGCTAAAGAGGTGAAACGCATCGCAGCACTGTGAAATTTCATTAGCATTCTTCAATTTTTGTGCAGAGTAGATTCACTCAGGTTTAAAAAGCTTATCCTAGGGCGAGGATTCTCCACCAGCTTCAGCACAAATTAATAGTTTCCCCTTTGTTTCTAGTGCTGGAGAGGTCCCTTTGGGTAAGGAAGTTTGGTAAGATATTTAATAGCTGTTTTAATCCCATAGTACAATTGGTAGGAAGAGCCGTGGTGGCGCAATGGTTGAAATGCAATAGTGCAGGCTAATTCCGCGACTGCCAGCAGTTTGATTCTTACCGGCTCAAGGTTCACTCAGCTTTCCATCCTTTTGAGGTTGGCAAAATGAGGACCCAGATTGTGGGGGGGGGGCAATATGCTGATTCTGTAAACCGCTTAAGAAAGTTGTACAGCACTGTGAAGCGGTATATAAATCTAAGTCAGTGGTGGGATTCAAATAATTTAACAACCGGTTCTCTGCCCTAATGACCAGCTGGGTAGGCGTGGACCAGTGGTCATGTGACCGTGTGGGCGTAGCCAACTCAAAGTCACTCAGGTCGATGGATGCTTCGCCTTAGTTGTTACAATGGTAATAAGGGTTAACCAGAGAGGCAGTTTCTGTAAGCAGGGCAATAAAGATTAGGCCAGAAACAACACCAGAATGTTCCCTTCCTGCCTTCCTTACAGGATTAGCCCTGCAAAAATGGAAAAAACCAAAAGGAGATTTCTTCCAACAACCGGTTCTCTGAAAGTTAACAACCGGTTCTCCCGAATGGGTGCGAACTGGCTGAATCCCACCACTGGTCAAAGTGCTATTGCTATGGAATTGAACATGCACCACTAGAACAACAGCACAACCTAATTATAAATGCATAAGGGAGGATAGAAAGGGGTTTCGCTAGGAAAATACAAGCAGTTTTGGTGGGAAGAAGTCTTGATATGTTTCTAGATCGTTGGTGCAAATGAACTTTTTTATTTTGTGCCTTCAAGTCAGTTTTGACTGCCTGGATTAGTCCCTGAAGTTATTTTCTTGACTAGATTTCAGAATCTTTCCTCAGTTTGCCATTGGTTCTGTCATGAGGTTGAGAGACAGTGACTGGCTCAAGATCAGCTGGTTTTGTGCCTAAGATGGGAGTAGAACTCATTGTCTCCTGGTTTCTAGCCTGATGCCTTAAACAGTACATCACATTGGTTCTTAATAACAAATGGAATATACTGGCATAAATCACATAATAGCACTGTTTTCTCTGCATAAAGTGATTTCTTGAATGGAAATGATCAATTGCATAACAGAGAATCACATAAACAGAAACCACATACAGTGAGGGAAACTGTATTTTAGTGGGAATTCTTTATACATAATAATAACTTTAGTTTTATTTTATTCCAGTTCCAAAATGTTTTAAAAATAACTTCCCACTTCTTGTTTACTTAAACGATCATTTACAGTTGTTTTTAACCTATTGCTTGGAGCATTCGAAACAAATTCCAAATAAGTAGAAAAGTTTAAATCGCAGCTTTCCGAAGAGTAATTTTGCAGGCAGTAGCTACTCGCCAGCTAGTACAACGTAAACTGTAGTATCAGATGATGGTTTTCTCATGTGACCATTTCCACTTCACATACAAATATAGAACATAACCATAAAAAGGAACAAAGCATTCACTCTGCTAAGTAATTTATTGTAGTTGTTACAGGATTGACATGCCAGCTGGAATTATCTTCTTGGCTCTTGCTATTTTTGCAGATGCAGGGAAATGACAGGCGCTTTAAGATGGAATAAAATGTAAGCCTTGCTAGCAGAAACATATCTCAGAAAAATCACAATCAACAAACATTTCTTTGTGACTTTTGGGCATGGGATACTACATTTGAACTAAAGAATTCTAAATGCTTCAGAATGCTAATGGTTTTGTTTTCTGTTATTACTTTAGGATAAATTGTGCAATAACCCCCCACCACACACACACACACACACACACTGTTTCTGAATATTTGCAAAGCCGTGAAGACATGATCACCAATCTACCAGTTTAAAAACTGTCTGCAAAGCTCAATGACACAACTGCTTGCATTTTTAAAGGTTGCTGTCATCTTAACATGCTTTTCTATTCCCTGGGAATTCTGATGAAAATTAATGCTTCTCCTACCTGTCTGGGTTTTGTTTAAGTTTGTTACTTTAGCTTAAAGTATAAACAAAAAACAGATGATGTCACATTAACGAAGCATTTTCTCTTTTGTTCCTATCGAGTTTTCTTCATGCTGTAATGCACTATTTGGAAACCTACAACACATATTTATTGCTTTCAACAAGACGAAACTATTATATCACTTGTAGTAGAAAATGCTACTGAAACAGACGAACCTTGTTACAGAATATTTATTTTGCATGACAGCTGTGCTTTACATACACACATACAGCTGTGTTAATTTTACACTTCAATATATTTCATCTTATCATGACAGCAAAAAAAAAGTTTTTCTTTTACTTAGAGGACTCACCACATCCTATATATTAATCAACATTGCTAGAGGTTCTAAATTACTAATAGCTAACTTGGGGGCTACCAGGAATTGTGGGGGTGTGTGCGTGCAAAATTCTGGAGAATACCAAATTGTTTGAATGTGCCATCTCTTTTCCAGATTTTAATCTGTGTTGGATGATCCTAAACATTATTTTAATAGCAATAGCAATAGCAATAGCAGTAGACTTATATACCGCTTCATAGGCCTTTCAGGCCTCTCTAAGCGGTTTACAGAGAGTCAGCATATTGCCCCCAACAATCTGGGTCCTCATTTTACCCACCTCGGAAGGATGGAAGGCTGAGTCAACCCTGAGCCGGTGAGATTTGAACCGCTGACCTGCTGATTTAGCAGTAGCCTGCAGTGCTGCATTTAACCACTGCGCCACCTTGGCTCTTGACAGCATTTTGCCAGCATGTGAAATTAAGAATATTGTATTATAGCTTGGAAGTTCATACATGTTGTTAAGTCTCTGGCTTATGACCATTTTTCATATTTATAACCACTGCAGCATCGCCTTGGTGATCTGATCAAAATTTGGGTGCTTGGCAATTGACGCATATTTATGACATTTGCAGTGTCCAGGGGTCATGTGATCACCTTTTGTGACCTTCTCATAAGCAAAGTCAATGGAAAGCCAGATTAATTTAACAACCATGTTACTAACTTAACAATTGCAATGATTCACATAACAGCTGTGGCTAGAAAGGTCATAAAATGGGAAAATCTCACTTAACAAATGTCTCACTTAACTACAGACATTTTGGGCCAATTGTGGTCGTAAGTCGTGGACGACCTTTACTGAAAATTTAATTAAAATTAGCCTCAATTTACTTTCATTAAATCTGTCAATGTCTTAGAAAAGATTAGTGGGTTTTTAGGAGAGAAGGACAATCTTTGAAGAGTTTCATAGATGCTGTCAGGCCTGCAATTATATTCTTGTTCGGATTTTTGGCCTGCCACCCTTTCTCTTATTTCATTATGCTGTTTCATTAGTAAACCGATAGTTGATGGGAGGGGGAAATAGACAGGAGTAGGATTGTGCAATGTATTGTTGTCATCCTTTACTAGAAGCCAAGGTCATCTTTTGTCTCCGCACTTTTACACCTGACCGGAAGCAGCTTGGTGGAGATGCCAGTGTAGAAGAAGAAGATTGGACCATGTGATGGATTGTGGGTGTGGGGACAAGATCATGAACTTTTAACTGGGTGGAATTCTGATGTAATTTCCAGAATTGGGAATCCACAGCAATGTGCTAAGATGTCTGCTTTATTAAATTGGAACTTTAAGGATCGTTTTGCCTTGGACTCTGATTTAATTCTACATGATACTTGGAACGCTGTCAGGTGCTCTGTTTTTTTTCCCCTTTTGGACTTTTATTGCTTCCATTGCTGTACTTGGATTATTATTTCCGTAGCACAATAGTAATTATTTTAAAGAACTGACTTTTTCTCCTCCCTTTTCCCTACTTGAATGAAAAGGAATTAAATTGTAATAAAGGTGGGTAAATTATTTAAGTCCCATATTGGAATCAATCCGCTACCTTGCGTTTTGTAAGAAAAAAAGTTACACTCACTTTGTACATAGCATGGTTTTCTCCAACATCAGATTAGATGCCATATACTGTATATACTCAAGTATAAGCCTAGTTTTTCAGCCCACTTTTTGGGCTGAAAAAAGCCGCCTCGGCTTATACTCGAGTCAGTGAAAAATTTGCCCGAAATGGAGGAGAAAAAGGGGCGGGGCCATGCCGCTGGGTGACACTCGTGAATGGCCCGGTGCCCCTGTGAGTTTCCTCTCCCTCTGTGTCAGTTTGCCGCGCAGCGCACACCGCACCATCCCCCCTCCTCACGTTCTAATGTAATGCAGGGCTGTCTTACGATTCCCCTTCCTCCCCCTCCTGCCGCTCTGCAACGATGTCCCACCTCCTCCTTGTTATGGCAAGCAGCCACATAGCGATGTCCCACCTCCTCTGGTACAGTGATCCAATGATAGGAATCACTGTGCTGTGTGTCATAGGAGGCGGGACATCGCTCCCGCGGCTGCATGGGACATCATCATCACAGCGGGACATCAGCATCATGAGGTGAGTGAAGTATTTCATTGAATACACCGCTAGTTTACTGTTTTTCTTTGAAATAAATATTCAAAAACATTATTGGTATCTATTTTTATTTTTGAAATTTACCGGTAGCTGCTGCATTTCCCAACCTAGGCTTATACTCGAGTCAATAACTTTTCCAGTTTTTTGTGGTAAAATTAGGTGCCTCGGCTTATATTCGGGTCGGCCTATACTCGAGTATATACGGTATCTCAGTATAAGGAATGCTAAATTTGTTTAAATAATTTAAGACAGTCCCGATTATAATTAACTTGTGACATCATACTAAATCATGGTTTGTTTTAGTCAAAGCAGATGTCAGTCATATCTCATTCGGCCATTTTATGAAAATATGCTTTGCTAATCATAATTTGTTAAATATGATATAACTGGATGTTACATATTTATTTATATCCTGCTTTTATTATTTTAATAAATAACCCAAAGCAGTGAACACCCACACACTCCTTCCTTCTATTCTCTCCACAACACCCCTGTGAAGTATTTTGCTGTGAGAGTGATTAGCCCAAAATCATCCAGCTGGCTTTCATGCCTAAAATGGGACTAGAACTCAGTCTCCTGGTTTCTAGGCTGGTGCCTTAACCACTAGATCGAACTAAAAACCAAACCAAACCATAATAATTATGGTTTGCAAATCTCAATAAGGTTTGCACAATATGCAGTCAACCCCCCCCCCAAAAAAAATTACATAGCAATTATCTTGCAAAGTATGGATCAGTAATTGTATGTGTGTGGCAGGGGTGGGTTTCTCGCCCCGTTCCAACCGGTTTGGTTGGAACGGGGCCGCCGGCGTCCTCGTGCACGCGTGCGGTGCACGCATGCGTACTAGCGTCTGTGTGATGCTCCAGCTGCTCCTGGAGGATCGCGCAGGCGCTGTATGCGTCCTGTGCATGCGTGGAAGCGCAGAACTCGTCAAAACCGGGTAAGGAGCGCGGGCGGGCGGGTGCGCCCTTCGCCGTTCCCGGAAGTTACTTACTTCCGGATTCGCCAACCAACCGGTTCGCAGGGACCGCCGCGAACCGGTTGAAACCCACCCCTGGTGTGTGGGGTGTGTGTGTGTGTGTGAATTTTTATATGCAATTAAGTTGTCGTTTAATAAAGGTTTCTTGCCTCGCAACTTTATCAGAACTATTACTTAGAGAATCAAAAGAAATTTTGAGATATTTCCAGATATTTAACCAAGATTGGGAAAGTCTTAACAGTAACTTTATTTATGGGACTCCTATATCCTCCTACAGAAATTCATCTGCCATTCTCCATGCTATGATCTTTTGTTCTGCGCATACATCCAACTAAAGCACTGGGCTCCAGGAGCTAATCATTTTTATTTTTTAAATAAGGACAGGAACCCAGATTTAAAAATAAATAAATAAAATGAAGCTAAAGAGCCTGGTTTTGTTTTGCTTTACAACATGCCAACTCCCCCCATTTTTAAAAACCAACCAACAAAACTTTGAACATTTCAGGTGACCACAATATTTCTTACCTGCTGCGGTTCTTGATAACGTGAGGTCAACCAAAGAAATGCCCTTTGAGCTTGGAAAGCAGCATGAACCATTTCAGCCTGTGAAAAAGGAATAAGCGAGGGAATAAGCTATGAACTGAAAGAATTAAAAACAAACACTTTTAAGAGGACTTTCTCTACCTGAGACTGTTACAATCCCTTAGATTAAGCTATCCAAATCTCTTTGCTCCACAAATCCTATTTATCCAAACCCATGTACTCTAACCAAGCTATAGTGTAGTTTCTAAAATCTGCTAGCAGAGCAGCACACTTCGTAATATAGAAGTAAAGGTAACATTTGACCTTCCATCCATTCATCAAGTTCATCCATTTTCTATACATTCCTGGCGGAAACCATTTCTGCTTTCATCCATTTTCTTTTCACCAGTGATCTCCCTTCCTTGTGCTGCAATTTGTGAGTAAGATTAATACAGGTAGTCCTCAATGTACAACCACAATTCAGCCCAAAATTTATGTTGTTAAGTGAGACATTTGTTAAGTGAGTTTTGCCCCATTTTATGACCTTTCTTGCCACAATTGTTAAGTGAATCACTGCAATTGATAAGTTAATAAACTGTGAATCTGGCTTCCCCATTGACTTTCCTTGGCAGAATGTCGCCAAATGACTTTGGGACACAGCAATGAACATAAATAGGAACCCGTTGCCAATCATCTGAATTTTTTTCACATGAATCTGGGGATGCTGCAATGGTCGTAAATGTGAAAAACGGTCATAAGTCACATTTTTCAGTTGCTCTTGTAACTTTGAACAGTCACTAAACTCTTGCAAGTTGAGGGCTAGTTGTATATATGAGCACAATTTTTATTGTTTTATTTGCAATCAGAGGTGGGTTCCTACCAGTTCGCACCTATTCGGTAGAATTGGTTCGTCAAATCTACCGAACCGGTTAGAAGAGGTTCCACCAGTGGACCCGGAAAGCAGGCCACACCTACAGAAGAGGTTCCAAAATTTTTTTAAACCCACCACTGGTCCTTGGATATGATTATTCTACGCTATCATGCTCATATTTATAAAACTCAGTGCCTCTGTGAAAGGTAAGGATGACTACTGCGTTTGTGGTGCAATCAGAACATTGTGTGTGTTGAAGTTGTTTTAATGCAAACCAAAGATGCCTTTTAAAAAAGAAGTTGACATCATATTCTTATGCATGCCAGTGCTGTGTGTGAGGTAATTTAAGGTGGTTCTGACAAGTGTCGTCGGCATCTTCATACCCGGTCACATGGATGGCAAGCCACTCCCATCCGGTCACATGGGCGGCAAGCCACTCCCACAAAGGAGGCCACACCCACAGAGTAGGTTCGAACAATTTTTGAAACCCACCACTGTTTGCAATGATGTAAATATATATAGCTTACAGAAAAAAAGAGACATCACTAGGTAAAACCAACAGATGTTTTTCTTTTTTTCAATCTCATTTAAGAGAGTCAATAACATTTAAGTTTAAAATGTTGTCAATTTTTAATTTGAGAGAAAGCAAGAAAAGGGAAAAGTATCATGTTTATAATTTCATAAATTATAAATTGTATATCAAGGATTAGAGAAATGTATTTTCTGTCTCACAATATTAGATCTTAGATTCTTCCAACAAATTATGTACAGGGCAACCAAAGGAAACTATTTTGCACATCCTGTGTAATTTATTTGTAATTTGTTTTCCTCTATTATCTTTTTGTATGCCATCATCACTTCAACCTTCATATCATTCAGTATCAATTCAAACTGTTGACTAGCACATTCAAAGGGAGCCATAGAAAAACTTCATTCCAAAATAAACATGAACAATTGTATCACAATGGCACTGTGAAAAAAAAGCTCGAAGTGTAAATCGTTTCAATGGACCTCTGTATAAATGGCTCTGCAGTGGCTTTAGAAAAACACCAGGCAAATCTATGTCAGGGGAGACTGAACCAGCATATATCCTGATTCCCTGAATGAAGGGTAATCAACTGAAACTAAACCCAGACAAGACAGAATTGTTCTTGATTAGAACGATAGTATACTGAGCGTGCCCATTCATCCAACTCTAGACTGACTTGCATTTCTCTAAAAAGGGTCAGAGGGATGGGATAAAGCAAAACAAAACAGAACCAAGATATGTTGTTGCCCGAGAGGAAAGGCAATATGATGCCCACCCATGTGTACACCTGCTCAGCTTCCTGGTTTTCTGAGCTGAACAGAATGGCTGAATTTTTCATTACTCAACAGTGGCGGGACAGCCGTCTCCATTAGCAATAGCAATAGCAGTTAGACTTATATACCGCTTCATAGGGCTTTCAGCCCTCTCTACGCGGTTTACAGAATCAGCATATCGCCCCCACAGTCTGGGTCCTCATTTCACCCACCTCAGAAGGATGGAAGGCTGAGTCAACCTTGAGCCGGTGAGATTAGAACCGCTGAACTGCAGATAACAGTCAGCTGAAGTGGCCTGAAGTACTGCATGCTAACCACTGCGCCACCTCGGCTCTATTGCAGCTCCATGGCTTGGGGGTACGAGATGATGGCTAGCTTCATAGATGACTTCTTCGTATACCATGCTAAACCCTAACCCAGTTTGTTGGTTTGGGCTCTGCCTATTCTACCTAACCTTTGTTAAACAACCCATGATAACATAAGGTATGAGTCCTGTGCCAGCAGCACATAGAGCCCTGCGGCTCGCTCCTTTTCAGAAGCTATGGCTTCTCGTTGTCTCTAATACTAAGGTCAGATCTATTATACAAGTAGTCCTCAATTTACATCCACAACTGAGTCCAAAATTTATGTTAAGTGAGTTTTGCCCTATTTTACAATTTTTTTTGCCGCATTTTTTAAGTGAACTATTTATTTATTTATTTGATTTGTCAATCGTTTACAAGGTAATAGGTATAACTGTAATACCGAGGAGCCGAGGTGGCGCAGTGGGTAAATGCAGCACTGCAGGCTACTTCAGCTGACTGCAGTTTTGCAGTTCGTCTGTTCAAATCTCACCGGCTCAGGGTTGACTCAGCCTTCCATCCTTCCGAGGTGGGTAAAATGAGGACCCGGATTGTTGTTGGGGGCGATATGCTGACTCTGTAAACTGCTTAGAGAGGGCTGAAAGTCCTATGAAGCGGTATATAAGTCTAACTGCTATTCCTATTGCTATAAAAATAAACATGAGTATGAATGAAATGGGTACAAATAAATGGGTACAGTAGAACAGGAATGGTAGGCGCGATGATGCGTCTACCATACTTGGGTTACCCAACTTGTTAACCCAAAGGTGTTTTTTTCAAGAGGCAACTGGACTTTCCGGTTTTTCATCAGACGTTTTGCTTCTCATCCAAGAAGCTTCTTCAGACTTGAGAGATGAAGAAGCTTCTTGGATGAGAAGCAAAACGTCTTCAAAGAAAAAAACAAGTAAGTCCAGTTGCCTCCTGAAAAAGCACCCATGACTTAGATGATGGAGTATCTTCATACACAACTAACTTGTTAAGTTAGTCGCACAGTTGTTAAATGAATCTGGCTTCTCCTTTGACTTTGGTTGTCAGAGTTTTAGAGAGTTTAGAGTTTTATTTGGCATTTATAGGCCGCCCTTTTCCCTGAGGGGACTCAGGGCGGCTTACAACTCGTGGGAGGTAGTGCAAGAGAAACATAAAGTGTGAATAAAATAAAATAAAACAGTAAAACACAACATTCATTCAGCATTCGGACGGGGCGGATTAGGATCTTATCCCCAGGCCTGACGGGATAGCCAGATCTTGAGGGCTGTGCGGAAGGTCTGGACGGTGGTGAGGGTACGAATCTCCACGGGGAGATAGTTCCAAAGGGATGATTAGAAGGTCGCGAAAGAGGATCACATGGCCCCCGCGACACTGCATAACTATCAATCAGTTGTCAAGCATCCAAATGTAAATCACGTGACCATGAGGATGCTGCAACAGTCATAGGTGTGAAAAATCGTCATAAGTCACTTTTTTCAGTGCCATTGTAACTTTGAACTATCACTAAATGAACTATTGTGAAGTTGAAGACCACCTGTACTACAATAGCCAACCTTGTATTTGTTTTAACACATGAGAACGTCCAACTGAGAAATTGTCACTTGTTTCACTCACACCTATTATTGCAAACGTTCCCTTGACAACTGTGGCTATCATTCCTCCTTTAGCCAAACTTGATACCGGTGCTCGTTACCCACACATCTATCAAATCACCAGTTCAAGAAGTGGTTCAGAATGAAGCCCTGACCTTTTGGAAGCTATATATTGAGCTAATGGCTACAGGTTATTCACCTAAGCCAGGTGTAATGAGTTATGCTTTAAGCTTTGTAGCACTTATTACAAATCTAACTCCCAAAATCATTAATTGAATTGTGATATTTCAGAACACCTACCTACTAATCAAGTAATTGAGAATGATATTTTTGCTATCCCCAAATATAATTAAAAAAGAGTCATCCATTCTGGGTTTTTTTCTTTTCAAATACTGTATATAAGGTGAGGTACAAGCTTATGGGGACCTTGGCTGCTTTTTGCGGTTGTACCACAAAACCGCGGACAAAATCGCGGTGGACGAAAGCGCGTATGTGACGTCATCACAGTGCGACGAAAAAGATCGAAAAATGTAAAAATAAAGCGAAAACCTTACCCTAACCCCCCAAAACCTAACCCTAAACCTAACCCTTAACCTAACCCTAAACCTAACCCTAAACCTAACCCTTAACCTAACGAAAAACCTAACGCTAACCCTTAACCTAACGCTAAACGTAACGCTAACGCTCTAAACCTAACCCTAACCCTAACCCTTAACCTAACCCTAACCCTAACCCTAACCCTAACCCTTACCTTTATGTGAATCGGCTTGCTGTAATTTAATTTTTATTTCAATTTTTCGATCTTTTTCGTCGCGTTGTGATGACGTCACATACGCGATTTCGTCGACCGCACTTTTGTGGAACGCGGTTTTGACGGGTCACGCTTTTTGCATGGTCCATAAAACCTTTTAAGAGGGCTGAATAAGTGGGGGAAAGATCAAAATTCAAATTTATTTATTACAGGTTTGAGGTCGGATTAGAAACAAGATATTGAATAAAAGAAGTATTACATCCTTATGGTTTTGTCTGACAAGGAAATTAAGAAATAAACTTTTGGTGATCCAACAACTGCAATAGATTTTGCATGCATAATGAAAGCTGTACTGTGCTTCAAAAACAGACATGGACAGAACCCCAAGTAACCTTGGTTTTTAAGGGTATCTTGCAAATTTTTAAAAGGTGAGATGGTTGGCACCCATTTCACCTCTTAAAGAAAATCCAAAATTCCTCCATAGCCCAATTTTGAGGGACTAACTTTGTTGAGGGATTTGTGGCTGAAATAAACTTGCTGGTATGTGCTATATGCAACATAGGGTGTCGTTTTTCATAGCCTGTGCCAAGCCAGAACTCAACGTTTCCACAATGGCTGAATTCAACAAGTTAAATAAAAAATTTAAAAAACTATTATTCAAGGATTTATTTATGTATTTTATTTTATTTATAAGGAGGAGGGAACCATTTAAGAATAAAAAAATCCTTTTAAAATATACGTGTGGGTGGGTGGACACCAACCCTGTCAATTCTTTTGGCCCCAAAAAGGTTCCATGTGAATTAGTATGATTTTTGATTCAAAAAAGTTGGTTTTCTTTTCAGTATAGGCTTTAATAAATTAAAGTTATTTTAATTAAAACACTTTTATGTCTTGCTCTCCTATGCTTGAAGTTTTCAATTTAGCTGTTAACATTTACGATTTCTAGACAGAAATTAAAAAAACTACAGATAAATAAACAGCCAAAATATATTGTACCTATTAAATATCAATATCACTTAAATTCCTAATTCAACTGAGAACCCAGTATAAGTAAACGGATCACATTGAGTAAATTAAATTCACAAAGTTGGACATAGATACCACATTAGTGAGACCTTACAAATGTTTAACTTTAAAAGTTCAATTCAATTCACTGGGTTTCTCCCTCATAATTATGCATAAGATTATGTTTAAAAATACTCTAAGCTTATTCCATGAAATAATATAATGTTTCCTCCAGTTAGTGAGGTATCTGACAGTTTTCTGAACAACAGGTGTTTTCTGAAACCTAATACAACTTTCTTTTCAACTCCTGATATGAAAGCAGCAGCAGCTGAACATATAATACATGGGACATGTGGCCTATAAGATATGTAGAAGAAAAGAATTCCTTCTTTGACTTTCTAAGGTAAAGCACAGATGCTGGATCAAGTTAACTGAGAGACACCAGGGTCTCTATTTTACAATGCATCTTTAGTTAATAAACTTCCAGAAAATGTGTTGCAGAGCTAAAGAAAAATAATGATATAAATACACTATGCAGAACAATTCCTAATGTCACTGCACTATTATATGATAGCATGTCTAGTTATGTTACAAAATCAGACTCGATACTAACTGGTATTTTGATAGTAATAATTATTATTGGTAGTATTTTTTGTATAATTGGGGTTGGCATTGATTCAGCTATGCTCTCATTCATGAATATCAAAAAACTTTCCTAAAGGTTTTCAAGTGATCTAGAACTGAGTATTTGGAATAAATATGAGTTTGGTTAAACTGAATTTAAGTCTGAAAATGTATTATATTGTAAATGGTCTTTCCATTTATATTCCTTCAAAAACCTTTATAATTGAATCACTTTTCTCTGGCAAGCTTTTGTTGGATATTTACATTAAGTAAATTATAGTTGTCTATTGGGAAAGGTGGATTTGACTTTCTATACCTTTAACTCGGTTTTTGGCTAAAATATGGAAGTTCTGAATTGAACTCCTGTTTGGATTTGGTTTGACCGCTATTACTTCACCCCTTGAAATTTCAGCAAGTACTGGGCTTTCTAGAAGACCCACTTTTTTGTGAAAATTAAACCTTCATAATTAAAATAAATACCAGGGGTGGGTTCCTGCCAGTTCTAACCTCTTCTATAGAAGAGGTTCCACAAATCTACAGTGCCGTTTAGAACCGGTTCCAGCTCCCTCCCCCCGCCTGTCCACACATCATCAAGATGAAGAGTGAGAAGAGGAATTCTGGGAGTTGAAGTCCACAAGTCTTAAAGCTGTCAAGTTTGAACACCCCTGAGGTTTTTTTTCTAAAGGGTTAGGGGTGCAAGGGTCTTGTAACTTGACAGCTTTAAGACTTGTGTGCTTCAAATGCCAGAGTTTTTGAGCCAACATTTTGGTTGCTAAGCAAGAGTGTTGTTAAGTGAGTTTCACCACATTTTATAAGTTGGCCACACCCACCCAGTTACATGGCTGGCAAGCCACTCCCACCCAGTCACATGGCTGGCAAGCCACTCCTACCCAGTCACATGGCTGGCAAGCCACTCCCACCCAGCCACATGGCCGGCAAGCCACTCCCACAAAGCAGGCACACCTACAGAAGGGGTTCTAAAAAAATTTGAAACCCACCACTAATAAATACTTACATGAGTCTTTATATCACCATCAAGGATCCTGCTATTCTTTATAAACTCAGCTACGCTCTCATTCATGAGTCGGTCGAAAGCTTCAACATATGGTGCTAGCTCTGCGGGGAAAAATGCTGAACTGAAAGAACTGGCCAAAATTTTACATTCACGGTCTTTATTTCACATTCAAACATGAAAATCTCATACAACTGAAAAAGCAGTTTGTAAACGCAATTGTTGCAGAAGCAAACATAGCAGAGCTATAAAATGTCCAGATTATTCTTACATGGATTTTTGGCCATCTTTTTTTCATACAGAGTAACACTACTTGCCACATAGCATGCAAAAGCTGTGATTATGAAATTTTGTAAAATAGATTTAAGATGAGCTGCTTCCAATCTTTATATTCTAATACAAGGTTCCTTTTCTGGAACCCGTATATTTAAACCCTATCTACTTTTTAAGTAATAAAGTAATTAAAGCAAGTAATAAAATATGTTCAGTTTAGTTGATTAACATACATCTAGTTCCAAAGATTCCCCTGTCAATAATATCTACCGGTAGCTACAAATCTGACTGAAAAGGAGAATAGAAATAGTTTGCATTTAAAACCAAATTTTCTTCCTAGGTAAAACAGAAGAGTTCTTTGAAAACTACTCTCTTGTACTATAATTCAACATATTTCAACATATCTATGTACTGAAAACACTTGATAAAGTAAATGTATAAAATGTTAAGGGAGAAGTATCCATGTTCTAATAATCACCATGTCTAGAGGTAGAATCCAAGTAAATTGTTCTAGAAGCCCTTCTGCCTTTGGAATGGAAAGGAGCGACTCCAGTTCTACCTTCAACCTACTGTACATGCTACAAATATAGAGTTTTTTTTTTTAAGAAATGCAGACAATTAGTAAGTGATTGGCTCTTTAAAAGGAGTGGCATTTGAAGGGGGGAGGAGCCAACTGTATAAGCTGTAACATTCAAAGTCATGGAGAGAGTATGCAGTACTAAATCTGGCAGTTAGCACCACGAATTATTTGGAATTAGCTGAACTGACCATCCTGGCTGGCCATAGAAGAAGCATCTGAGTGGGATAACATGCCCTGAGTCATAGCCGATGTCCTGTCCAGCATCAGAAGCAGTGACTTAAATGCACTGCTATCTTGAAGCAAAGGACCGAAGGAGGAGTTCCTTCAAGTGAACTCTACATGCATTCAAGTGTGAAGATTCCCATCCCAGAGATGAAGAGAAAGCAAAGCTGGGACATCCAAGTGTTAGCAAGTATCAGGAAAATGAACCATTGCTTCTTAAGGTGTCCTATTATCAGGCTAGGACCTTTGAGCATTAGCAAGAAATGGAATTGGAAGGATTGTCCAGATGCTTAATGCAAGTGAAGCGTGGACCTTTGAGGCTGCCCTGAATTAGTCATGGGAGAAAAGAGAGGCCCTACAGAGCATCACGAGCAGTGGGATTCCTTTTATGAATCTTTCAGGGTCCCTTCTTCCATTATCCTTCTAACCTTTGAAAGTCTTAATGTGGAAATAAAACAATAGAAAATTGTATAGAATATAGAATAGAATAGAGTGTGTGTGTGTGTGTGTGTATATTTAAAGTCACAACCCCTGGTATGCCCAAATATGGGAGGAGGTTCACTACTTCCATTCTCTGTCCATCGGCTCGTCATAAGAGACCATCCAGGCAGAAACCCAATATTTTTACTGTTGCCTTTGTTACATTTGTGTGTATTTGTGCCTTTATTTATTTATCAGCACACACACACACATATGGCCGTGACCTGACAATTGCGCGATAGATATATGCGCGCCGACAAAACCATGATGTCAAAATCGCGCCAACAAAATCACGATGACAAACACAATAAAATCTAAAAAAAAAAATAGGGTTAGGGTTATAACGTACATATGCACGATTTTGTCATTGCGCATTTGTCATCGCGCTATTGTCAAAAATCAATTAGCGGTTTTGATGTCGTGGTTTTGTCGCCGCGCATATGTCTATCGCGCATGTCGGTGAACCCTATATGTGTGTGTGTTTGTGTGTGTGTGTGTATGTATGTGTGTGTGTATGTATATATATCTATATTCTTTTTAAATTATGCGATTGCCAGCTTTTGATAAAGAGGAATAGCCATCTCAGCAGCAGGGAATTTCAGTTTGCAGTTGCAGTGGGTGGAGGGAATTCTCCCTACACAGTCCTGCTTTTATCTTCCTTAGCCTTAGCAGAAAAAGATGTGACAAATTGGTCTTGGGTATAGAAGCTATAAGGCCCTGAAGCAGAAGCCTCTATTTTCAGCAAAAATGAAGTCCAAGAAAATATCCACAATGAAAGTCTAATAAACGTAAGTAACAAAAACCACACCTGGGCACTCTATACTGCCCTAGCACACGACTGTTGGTTGGTTTTCATCTGTATAGATGACACTAGATTGGAGGAGAAGGAATGACAAGTCAACTAACAACTGTTACCCTGAAGCAAAGCCACACTGAACTGTATGCGGGCAACAACATTAATTGCCCCTGAGGCGAAGGCAAGGCAGATGTAATCAGCTGATTACTACTGATATACTTTTCTCCTAACTCAGGGATGGGAGGAAAGCCCCTTTACTGCTGACACTATGAAAAGCTTTATTTTGAATTTCTACGATCCACAAATCGAGGCACCAAAGCATGAATATTTGTTATTGAATGGAATTGAATGGAATTTATTAAATTTCTATGCCGCCCTTTTCCCCGAAGGGGACTCAGGGCGGCTCACAACTCAAGTCAAAGGGGAAGGGTACAAATAAGGAATAAAAAAGACAGACAAAACAATACCATAGTTTAAAAGCACTCAACAACCATACCATTCGAGGGGGGGACAAGACTCATTAGCCCCAGGCCTGTCGGAATAGCCAGGTTTTAAGGGCTTTGCGGAAGGCCTGGAGGGTGGTGAGGGTTCGAATCTCCACGGGGAGCTCGTTCCAGAGGGCCGGAGCAGCCACAGAGAAGGCCCTCCTCCGGGTGGTTGCCAGACGGCATTGGCCAGCGGATGGAATACGGAGGAGGCCTAATCTGTGGGATCTAATCGGTCTATTGGAGGTGATCGGCAGCAGGCGGTCTCTCAAGTACCCAGGTCCAATGAAGTATTACAGTACTGTAAAGCTAAAAGAGCTGATTGCATTGTAATCTATCACTTGCAGGATCAGGATCATTGGATCAGTAGTTCATTAGCTGTGTTTTTTTTCTCTTAAGTTATCATATAGCTCTGATGAGCTTCTTGAGATGCACTACAGAAATGCAACGGAAAAGAAATCCAGTGGAAAACAGTATGCAAAAAAAACGAATAAAAATAATGCTTAAACTACTTTTAGTGACCCCAGCACATTTTTAATGTGCTGTCAAAATTTAGTAAACTGAAAAATAATCTTGTAGAAAAATAGGCATTTTCGTTTTTGCAATGCAAATCTTTTCTGCTATTTTTTTGTTCTACTGGATAGTAAATTATTTGTAGCAATCGAAACACTAATGTTGAAATATGGAAAGAAATTTAAAACATCAATAATGTGGCTAATAGATGAATTACAAATCTTTTCTGCAGACCATAAAATTATTACAATGAAACATTAATATTCCTCATAGGTAATTTAAAAATATGATGAAAGTGATTGATTATCTTTTAGCTTTCTTTGGGAAATGTTACCACCACACGACATTTAATTGTTCACTTTTCAACCTACCAAATATGTTTCTGAAACAATAAAATCATACCTCCGTTGACTCCATTAATGGCTCCAGAAGTTCTATGTGATTCTGATAACAATGATTCAAGCTTAATTACAGCTTTTTCCAATCTTTCTATCAAGGCCACCTCTGCCATTCTGAAAAAAATAAAGAGATACACATAATACTAGCTGTTGTATGAGGTGTGGATTTTAGAGAACCATTTAATTATATGTTTACACACAGAGACACACACATACACAACTCTTATTACTTTTACAGGTAACTCAAGGTGGTGAACACATTTGAGACACCTTCCTCCTATTTTCCCCACAATAATAATGCTGTGGGGCAAGTTGAGAGAGTTGTGGGCCCAAGGTCCCTATGCAGTGGTGGGTTTCAAAAAATTTTGGAACCTCTTCTGTAGGTGTGGCCTGCTTTCCGGCTCCACTGGTGGAACCTCTTCTAACCGGTTCGGTAGATTTGACGAACCGGTTCTACCGAATAGGTGCGAACTGGTAGGAACCCACCTCTGTCCCTATGCCAGCTTTCATGGCTAAGGCAGGTCTTGAAGTCATAGTCTCTTTCTTTCTAGCCTGGTGCCTTAACCACTAGACCAAACTTAGTTAATTTTCTGGATGTGAATACCTCTTCCAAACACAGGGCTATCTGTAGTGCCAATCACTGGCTTCAAAATGCCATACATGATGAGGCAATCAGAACCTTGTCTAGAATAGAATGGAATGGAATCTGGAAGGGACGTTGGAGATCTTCTAGTTTAGCCCAAGCAAGAGAACTTATACAATCTCAGACAAGTGACTGTCCAGTCTCTTCTTAAAAACCTCCAGTGACGGAACATCCATGATTTCTGAAGGGAAACTGTTCCACTGGTTAATTGTCCTCACTATTAGAAAGTTTCTCCTTAATTTCAGGTTGCTTCTCTCTTTGATCAATTTCCAACCATTATTTCTTGTCCTGCCCTCTGGTGATTTGGAGAATAATTTGACCCCCTCTTTTTCGTGGCAGCCCCTCAAATACTGAAATGCTGCTATCATGTCACCCCTAATTCTTCTTTTCTTTAGATTAGCCAGACCCAAAATCTGCAGCTGTTCTTCATATGGTTTAGTCTCCAGGCCTTTGATCATCTTAGTTGCTCTTCTTTGAACTTTTCCCAAAGTCTCAACATCTTTTTTGTAGTATAGTGACCAAAAGTGGTTGCAGTATTCCAGCTGTGGTCTTACTAGGGTTTTGTAACGCTGCATTAAAATTTAAAAGTGCACTGCATGCATTGTACACATGTAAAAAGGGGTGGGGCTAAATCACCCAGCCGCACCCCAACCCTCTGAAACCAGAGACCATCCCTACGGATGGCCTTTCACAAGGAAGTGAATAAGTGTTGCCAAATCACATCTTTTTTCTTTTTAAATTGACATTTCAAGTCAGTTAGCATCTTAGCAGTAGAACACAAGGAGAAAATATCCAGTCTTGACTAAATTCCACAATTGAAGTTTTTGCCTTGATTAAACTGTTTTTAAAATCACACTACATGTGTTAACCACCTCGAGAATTCAACAAAGTCTGTGAGATCTTCCAACAATTTAGCTAATAACTACTGTAAATAAGGTAATTATCACTACTTGCAATTTTTGCATTTCCTTTTCTTGTGATTTCACTGTTTACAATCAGTTTTCACTGAAAGATAGAAGGTTCCCCAAATTTGCAGTGAAAGCTGGAGACACCTCAAAAGTATTCTTTTTGGCTGTAATATGTATTAGATATTATTTATATTATAGGTAAATCCTGATTTAACAACAGGAATTGTGACTGGAATTATGGTAATAAATTGTTCCAGTCATAACTCGAGGTAAGTAATCACCAGTCTTTACAATGGTCACTAACTGAATGCAGGAGTTATTATGCAAATCCCTATAAGCATTTTTAACCTTGTCTTATACTTTCATCAAATGCTAGAAACCCAAGGATATTTTTAAAATAATGCCTAAAGTCTATGAGATCTTTTCAAGTTCACAAGACGTGCCTATTCAACTCACTGAGAAAGTATTTCCTTGTAACTAAATCATTCCTTAACAATAGCAAGAAACAGTAAGGTAGGCTTATAATATATCTCACAATTTTGATGGGATAGGAGTCTCTTCCTGTTAAAAAGTCTTAAGATTAAAGTCTGGACATCCCTGCTTTAGAATACCAAATACTGGATAACATAGGAAGGAGGGAAGGAGGGAAGGAAGATTTTTTCACATGTGGATATAATATCTTTTGATGCTGCAACAACCAGAGTATTTTGAAAAAATAACTGACTTAAAGTTACCAAGGCAACTGTTCTTCTAATTATCCATATAACATTTAATGCTGCTTTTTTGAATCATCATGCACAGATGCTTATTTTTTTCTTTTATTTTCTCTTTGCAGCCAATAAAATGTAACATTTTAAGTATTCCCTCTATCAATAGTTATATAAAGTACAGAGGACCTCTTTTGCCATGCGCTAAGATAAGCCTAATCAAATATTCTAAAGTGCTTGAAATCCAATTAATTAATGCCACAAATCCAATTACTGGAAGGAAACAAAAGTTGTTAATATCCAATGACAGCATGTATTCCAGTGTATCATTCAGTCACTCATGACATTGGTATGCCACCTGACTCTTGACAACCCTAGGAGATTTGTATCATAGTTAATAGAACTGAATGAATCAAAGAAGAATGAATGGCAAATATCCATAATGTCTACTATTCCATTCAGAATTCAGATAAATGTAAAAATGTATGTGTAAGACTATTTTGAAAGATAATAGAAAAATTTCTTACCAGTACTTATTCTATGTAAGCTACTGTCAATGGCCAGAATTTTAACTAAAAAAAGCTTTCTATGTTTCGATATATACCAAAAGTGTTTGGTTAATCATAGCAATTGAGATGACCACAATTGAACCCAAAATTTCTGTTGTTAAGTGAGATATTTCTTAAGTGAATTTTGCCCCATTTTACGATTTTTCTTGCCACAGTTATTAAGTGAATAACTACAGTTGATAAATGTGTAACCCTGGTGTTAAATGAAACTGGCTTGCCCATTGACTTTGCTTGTCAGAAGGTCACAAAAAGGGGATCACATGACCTTATGACACAGCAACAATCATAAATACGAAGCAGCTGCCAAGCATCTGAATTTGGATCACGTGATTATGGGGATGCTGCAAAGATCGTAACTGAAAAACTGTTCTAAGTCACATTTTTCAATGCTGTTGTAACTTTGGACTTTGAACTGTTCTAAGTCGAGGATTATCTGTACAGAGAAGAAGAATTAAGTTTTTAATAAAACCATGCAGATGATGATGATGTTATTTGCAAGCAAACAGACAAGCTCAGAGAACACAAAGGACTGTACACAGATAATTTCATTGAAAAAAAAATGTTCTACATACTAGTAAGAGAGATAAAGCAGTTCTTGAGGCAAGTGTAACTCCTGGTGGTTTTACAGATACGCCCATGCACTTTTCTTAATAATGGCACAATCCCACTTTTTATCTTTGGAAATTGAAATAATTCTGGATACTCTATTAAAATGACTGAAGCACGGAACAGTACTGTTTTATTACATTAGCTCTCAAATACAGCACACAGTCCACATGCAAACTAATTTATCCTTATTTGGGAATAATTGTCATTGCAAATTGCTAACCTAGTTTTACATTTCAATATACTGTACACTCCTAGGTCCGGGCTGCTTTTTAATTCTGGAATAAGCTATTTTCTAAACATTTAATGCTAACCCACATCAGGCTAAATTCCATGCGTGACCCGTCAAAACCGCGGTCCACTAAAGCGCGCCTGATCAAAGCGCGTACCTGACGTCATCAGCAGCGCGACAAATAAAATTAAAAATAAATTAAATTAAAATTAAAATAAATTAAAGCAAGCCGATTCACGTAAAGGTAAGGGTTAGGTTTAGGGTTAGGGTTAGGTTAAGGGTTAGGTTTAGGGTTACGTTAAGCGTTAGGTTTAGGGTTAGGTTAAGGGTTAGCGTTAGGTTTAGCGTTAGGTTAAGGGTTAGGTTTAGGTTTAGGTTTAGGGTTAGGCTTAGGGTTAGGTTTAGGGTTAGGTTTGGGGGGGGTTAGGTTTAGATTTACGCTTTAATTTTAAGTTTACCGCTCACAGCGTGCTGTTTTCGTCGCGCTGTGATGACATCACGTACGCGCTTTCGTCGAGCGCTTTAGTCTACCGCGGTTTTGTGGTGGAACCAATTCCATGGAAGCATCCCCTCTTGATTTGATGACTCTGAATCTCAAGGGCTTTTTTATTTATTTAATGTGCACCCTTTTGGAGTGATTCATAGCATACCAAAAGTCTTAGGTTGTGGTTCTTAAAAAGAGAGAGATCACAGAAGCAGGAATAGGTAGGAGGTTGTCATACAAAATGTATATAGAGAGACACAGGTGTAGCTCATCCGGAAACAAGCATTTAAAAACAAAAAGAATTGTTCATGAAAGCAAAATGATTATTAGGCCCCCTTTCTTTTTTTCCCCTGATGACCCGGGGAAGGAGGGGGGGCGATCAGTTTCCACCCAGGGTTGCTTTCTCTAAATAGGGGGGGCTTCTCGCAATGCCGCCAACTCAAAAAGGAGATGACATCCCACCAGGTGGAAAGTACAGGTAGATTTAAGAGGCTGCGAGTTCAGCATGTCACACAGCGGGCGCCGTGCCGCATTGGTGCCGTAGCGGAGCCCGCGCACCGAATTTTCACCCCCCTCCCGCAAATCCCATGCCGAAAAAGGGGGTGAAAATGTGCCTCTCCCGCCCAGACACCTGCAGCAGACCCCGCCCGGCCCCCGCTCTTGCTGCAGGCCCCTGCCCCAAATGGGCGGGGAGAGGCAGGCAGGCAGGCAAGCAATGCAGCAGCAGCAGCAGGAAGGCCGACCCAGATTGCTTTTCTAGACCGCAGAAGTGCCCGTTCCTGTATCAATCCTGGCCAAGCGGAGCCGGGTCTCCAACACTCCATGCAGAGGCGCGCACATGCACACGCACATGCACACGCGGGAAAGGCCCCTCTGCACAGTTGTCGCTCGTTGCCAAGCGTCCCCCCCCCCCTGCCTGTCCAAAACGCATCCTTCCAACCCACCCACCACCCCTATGCCCGGCCTTGCCCTGCCCTGCCCCAAAGCCTCGAGCTGCTTCGCCCCCTTCCCGCCGCCGGCAGCTCTTGCATTACCTGCTTGGATGAGCCGCGGCGCGTCTTTCTCCTCTCTCTCTCCAAAAAGCCACGAAACTCCGTAGGCGCTTCCCCTTCCTCGGTAGGAAGCGGTGTCTCACGCACACACACAACAAAAAGAAGCCCAAAAACGACGGGGTGGGTGGGTGGGTGCTGCAGCCCGGGGAGATCCCGGCAACACCAAATAAAGCCAAGTCCAGCGGGAGAGCGCGAAGAGGGTGGCGGCGGCGGAGGAGGAGGAGGAGGGAGGGGAAAAAAAGCACGAGGAGGTGGGGGGTGTGGAAATGTACCGAGCGGGAGGCGTGTGCGTGACGGGTTTCCCAGCGGCGGCGGCGGCTTTGCTAAGACACTGAAAGGAACTGGAGGGTAGGAAGCCCCTTTAGGCCCAGGCCTCAGGGAAAGGCCTCGCCAGGGAAGAGTCTGAACTGGTAAGGGGGAGCAGGTGCTGGGGAAACCATTGTGGCTTCATGGAAGGAGTGGGGAAAGTTTGCCACCCCTTCAATAATAATAATAATAATAATAATAATAATAATAATAATAATAACAGTAGACTTATATACCGCTTCATAGGGCTTTCAGCCCTCTCTAAGCGGTTTACAGAGTCAGCATATTGCCCCCAACAATCTGGGTCCTCATTTTACCCACCTCGGAAAGGTGGAAGACTGAGTCAACCCTGAGCCGGTGAGATTTGAACCGCTGAACTGCTGATCTAGCAGTCAGCCTGCAGTGCTGCATTTAACCACTGCGCCACCTTGGCTCTTCCAGCTCTGTGAGGTCTCATAGGACCTGCTGGCCTCCCCCCCAATTCCCAGGCAAGGCCAGATTAAAAGTGCCACAAAGGAGAAAGTGGGGTGCAGAAATCTGCTGCTTTGGGCAATTAAAGCTATTATATACTCAAGTCATTCTTTGGGAGACATTCTTGGAGCAACCTTTCCAAGGGAACTTATAAATAAGAATGCGATGGGTGCAACTATGATGGAAACTATGCGGGTTAGAAATGGGGGGGGGCACTGTGCTCCACACCTGGAGGGTGCCAGCATTGGGAAGGCTGCTGTGGGCACCGCACATCTGGAGGGTGCCAGCACTGGGAAGGCTGCTGTGGGCACTGCGCCGCACACCTGGAGGGTGCCAGCACTGGGAAGGCTGCTGTGGGCACTGCACCGCACATCTGGAGGGTGCCAGCATTGGGAAGGCTGCTGTGGGCACCGCGCTGCACATCTGGAGGGTGCCAGCATTGGGAAGGCTGCTGTGGGCACCGCGCTGCACATCTGGAGGGTGCCAGCATTGGGAAGGCTGCTGTGGGCACTGCACTGCACATCTGGAGGGTGCCAGCATTGGGAAGGCTGCTGTGGTGCCATCCGTGGCCATAAGGGATGCGCATCCCAGTTTCCTTGAAAGTTGCATAACGCTTTCGTCAATCTGTTCCTTTTTCCTGAATCCATCACTTTAATGAATGATGGGTCAATATTAACATTTAAAGGAAAGGGTTAAAAGCACATACTATAATGACGGATTAGACGCACATGTTAACTGAAAGGCAGGCACTGATAGAAAATAATGTCTCTATATTAAACTTCCTATTTTTTTATGAAAGCAAATACTAAAATAATTTCAGATTAGAAGCATAAAACCTAGGGCAGGCCTGCGAGAGGAAACATGATGTATATTTATAAATATGTGCAATGTGAGGATGCCCTAAGAGAGACTTAAAAATAGAAAACATTGAATGTTAATTGTATTCACACAGTGTCACATCTCCTGTACTCTTACTTATTTATTTAGGATAATTATATCCTTCACTGCCTTTCTCAAAAGAGATACTCAACAGCAGTTAGTGTTTTTCAATAAATAAAAAAGCATTCCCTTGCTTCAAACACTGTTTATAGCTCAGGTGGAATTTCTGTTCCCTTAGAAAAGAGCCTTTGACAGCTAAGCTGCATCTATAAAAGTAGTTCCCACTGTGGGAGGGAGAGTTATGGAATGTATCTAAATCTGGAATACCAGAGCACAAAATGTCTCAGTTCCAGAAATCTGCAAACAACTATGAAATGGCACTAAATGCAGGATTGCTACAGATGGTGACTATATTGCTACCACTGTTCATCATAAAGTAATATAGACAATTACAACAATTAATCAATGGACCCACTTGCCTCTAGAAGTTGTGGATGCTCCAACATTGGAGATTTTTAAGAGATTGGACTATTTGTCTGAGCTGGTACAGGGTTTCCCGCTTGAGCAAGGGTTGGATCATTTGAAGACCTCCAAGGTCTCTGTTATCTGTTAAATCCGTACTTTCCCCCAAAATGAAGACAGTACAGTTAAAAGCCTAAGTAATGTCCCTACAGATTTCTTTACAAGTAGGTTGACTTGTTATTTCTGCAGTACCACACACTTGCTGAAGTGTGAAAAAAGTATATTCCTGTCTTTCATCCCACCACAAATATGTCCGAATCTTAATACCATCACTCAACTCAGTTCAAGGCTGAAATTCGAAGCTACCTGAATTGGGCAATGAATCTGAGCAAAGCAGTAACACTTTGCCATTGTATGGATGACTTAGAGAGCAAAGGGGAGGACGGGACATTGAGAGGGAGAGTTCATGGCAGTGGTGGGATTCAGCCAGTTCGCACCTGTTCGGGAGAACCGGATGGTAACTTTCTAAGCAGTTTGGAGACCCGGTTGTTGGGAGAAATCTTTTGTTTTTTTCCCACTTTACAGGGCTAATCCTGTAAGGAAAGCAGGAAGGAAACATTCTAGTGTTGTTTCTAGCCTAATCTTTATTGCCCTGCTTACAGAAACTGCCTCCCCAGTTAACCCTTGTTAACAACTGAAGCGAAGTGCCCATTGACCTGAGTGACATTGACTTGGCCACGCCCTCATGATCACATGACCACCGAGCCCCCGCCTACCCAGCTGGTCATTAGGGCAGAGAACTGCTTGGTAAATTATTTGAATCCCACCACTGCTTCATGGTGTGAATTTTCTGACCTTAATATATCTATAATGCCAAAATGTTGCCCTAGTTTGGGAGCTAGTTTGAACCGTATCTGAAAGTTCATCTCAATTTCTGTATTGGTTTTTTTAGAATTCAAGATTTTCATGGGTTCTACTATTAGTCTAGAATAAAAGTTGGCAAACTCTTTTTTGTAAAGTGCCAGATCCTGCCCTTTCCTGCCTCTTTGTGTGTGGCTGGCAGGACTGCAGGCCAAACAGTCTGGCAGGCATTAGATAGCACCAACTTTTCAGCAAGGAGGCTGCAGATAGACTGCTGCTACAGCCCAGGATCCTCAGCCCCAGCCCATTCCTGTCCTGGGAGCTCAGCTGAGGCTCCAACCTGGCAATTTGTCTGTCCATTCTTATAGACTGTATAAAAACAGGTGGGCTGGATTTGGCCCACAGCAGGGGTGGGTTCCTGCCAGTTCTAACCTCTTCTATAGAAGAGGTTCCACAAATCTACAGTGCCATTTAGAACCGGTTCCAGCTCCCTCCCCCCTGCCTGTCCGCACATCATCAAGATGAAGAGCGAGAGGAGGAATTCTGGGAGTTGAAGTCCACAAGTCTTAAAGCTGTCAAGTTTGAACACCCCTGGGTTTTTTTTTTCTAAAGGGTTATTGGTGCAAGGGCCTTGTAACTTGACAGTTTTAAGACTTGCACACTTTAATGCCAGAGTTTCTGAGCCAACATGACTGGAAGAAGAATTCTGGGAGTTGAAGTCCCCAAATCTTAAAGCTGTCAAGTTTGAACACCCCTGGGGATTTTTTTTTTCTAAAGGGTTAGGGGTGCAAGGGTCTTGTAACTTGACAGCTTTAAGACTTGCGTGCTTCAAATGCCAGAGTTTCTGAGCCAACATTTTGGTTGCTAAGCAAGTGCGTTGTTAAGTGAGTTTCACCACATTTTACAAGTTGGCCACACCCACCCAGTCACATGGCTCGCAAGCCACTCCTACCCAGTCACATGGCTCGCAGGCCACTTCCACAAAACAGGCCACACCTACAGAAGAGGTTCTAAAAATTTTTGAAATCCACCACTGGTCCACAGGTTGTAGTTTGCTGATCCCTGGAATAGACAATCTGAATAATGCCCTTTAAAAACTTACAGAGGGAGAATCAGTGTATGTTATATCATACATGATGATATAACATATGTATGTTATATGATGTACGTTATAAGCCCCAGGAAAAAATGAGAAAATCTTGGTTAAACAACTCCAAAGAATCAATTCTATGGAACTACTCATTCGTTTGCAACATTACATCCCGAGATGGTGATAGGAGCAACATGATCTGCTCTCCTTTAAGCAGTCAGAGCTGGTACTGGAAAGGGGAGGCTTAAGATGTGGAAGAAACTCTATGGTGCTTATGCTGACCAAGAATATTGGTAAGAGCAGGGATCTGTATATTAACCCTGCATAACAAGTAAACAAACTTGATTATTATAGAAGCATAATTTCAATAACTTCCTTCCAAGGTTATGGAAATCCAAAAAGCACTGGATTCCCTGAAACTTTCCATTGCTTGAAAATGAAATGCAGTTTCTCACCGTGTTCATTGGTAAGTGTCAAGTACCAGGAAAATCAAAAGATCCCAACAGTTCACAAGATTTATTACAAGTTTAAGCTGTCTACAAGACCGCCTGCTGCCAATTACCTCCCAAAGACCCATTAGATCCCACAGATTAGGCCTCCTCCGGATTCCATCTACAGGCCAATGTCGTTTGGCGACCACCCGGAGGAGGGCCTTCTCTGTGGCTGCTCCGGCCCTCTGGAACGAACTCCCCGCGGAGATTCGGACCCTCACCTCCCTTCAGGCTTTCCGTAAAGCCGTTAAAACCTGGCTGTTCCGGCAGGCCTGGGGTTGACGAGTTCCCTTCCCTGCTCGAATTGTATGACTGTTGATTGTTTTTAAACTTTTCTCTGTATTTTGTTTGTTGTGTTACCTTGTGTGTACTACACCCCCCCCCCCCCCGGTTTGTTAGCCGCCCTGAGTCCCTCCGGGAATAGGGCAGCATATAAATGCAATAAACCTTTAACCTTTACAAGAATCTGAACTACTAACAGGCCAAGGAAAATTAGCAGGAGATAAGAATAGAAGGAACTCAAGCTAAGCTAGATTTAGATCTCTTGAGGGCCCAAAGAGATTCATGACTGATGATGCATTTGACTCCTCCCTCGGGCTCAGCCTGGTCATCTACATCGAGAATGTGCCCAAAATAGTACATGGATGGTGACAAATTGTGGATTTATGTTTTAAAATATTACTGTAGGTTCTCTTCCTTACAGGCAGAAGAATTCTCTGTGCGATGATGTAATTAGAATTTCCTCTAATCCTAATTCATTCCCATCTTCACTTCAAATTAATTAAAACCATGAAACATGGTTACAGGAAATACAAGAACAGAACAAAATTTTAAATAGACTTAAAATAAATAACCCTGCATATTTTCCATGAAAATATATTTAAAAAGATAACACTGCAGGTGGTTGTTGTGAGTTGCATCCTGTTTTACAACCTTTTTGCCACAGTTGTTAAGCAAATCCATGTAGTTATTAAGTGAATCATGCAATCATTAAGGAAATCTGGCTTCCCCATTGATTTTGTTTGCAGGAAATCAGCTGGGGAGATTGCAGAGGGTGATCACATGATCCTGGGACATTGCAGCTGTCATAAATACATTCCGGTTGTCAAGCACCTGAATCATGATCACGAGACCGTGGGATCACGAGACTATAAGAGTTGTAAGTGTGAAAACTGGCCATAAGTAACTTTTTTTCTGTAACTTCAAACTATCACTAAGTGATTGCTTATAAGTTGAGGACTACCTGTATTTCTACCTGTGTGTATGAGGTGTTTGGCTCCACCCAATTTGCATCAGCCCTCCAGCCACTGTAAAAACCACCCCAAAAATTAAGACCTTCCAAAACTTGCCCTGCAAAATAATTTTCTACTTCTAAATCACAGCTTCCTGAAACCATGCAAATTGCTTGGCAATGATGAAGAAATGATTTGTCATTGCCTTTTTTCCGGGATATTTTTCAATTCAGATAAAAATTGTAAAATGAAAAATGATCATAGGCCTCTGGGATGTGAAATGCTACTGATCTCATCCTTAAGGCTCATCCTAATACCTCTATATCCACCCCAAATGATCCAGAAGTTCTTACTGATATTTTATCATTGCTTTAAGGTTTCCATAGCTCAGTGGCTGGTTTGGGTATGTTTAAAGAACACCCTGTCCTCAAGAAAGTAGAATATATAAGCTTGGGATCAGTGTAGGAAGTTGCTCTCTCTCCCATGCCTGACAAATAAGCTTCTGGAATTGGCTGATCACTAAGAAGGTCTCTTCTATGGACCTTAGATCCCAAAAATGTTCCTATTAACGTAGGCAATCTTTCAAATAATCAGGTACTAAACTCTGTAAGCTTTAAAGAGGAAACTATTGGCAGCCTTCCAAACTGCTTCTATGGGGATGCATTGCTTTGGAAGGAGGGATGGTTATTTTAATGTTAATAATTCAGTGTATTAAAAATGATATAACATTTTAAAAATGCAACATTAAAAAAGATAGCCGTGAACACTGGAATCATTGAAAATATGTTAGGTTTCTTGCTAAATTATTCTAATTATACTGTTATAAACTTTTATCAGTTGAATGAAAATTAAATCGATATTATTTCAGTGCAGTCTCTTTTGAATAATGCTTGATTTGTGATAACGTCATGGACATGTTTAGGGAATGGCTGGGGGATGGGGGGCCGATTTGAAATAGTTTTATTTTTTTTACTTTTAAGTACTACTGGGTATTTCTTAATGGTCTCCTGTCCAGGAGTTAACCACTTCCAATACTGCTTAATTTTTCAGGATCGGCTAAGCTTGATAAAGCGCTGTCACCAACACATACATTTTAAGACTGCCTTTTCTTATGAAGTCCATGGGACGCTCTTCTCTGTTACTCTTTTCAGAGGATATATCACTCAGTTACAGGTGGTCTTTGACATTCAACAATTCATTTAGTTGGAGAGACACAGGCTGATAGATGGAAGAATACAATTCAAAATTAGCTAAACCTAATTAATTTTATTTGTAATAGACATAGTTGAATAATAATTGATAATGATAGTAATGTATATAATGTGGAGTTGATATGATAAATAATAATTGGATATGAGAAGGGAACGTTAGAAATATTTTTGGACCATATACAAAGGTTATTAATCACAATAATTATCACTATTAAAAAATAAAATAAAACTATATACAGTTAAATGTTAACTAATATGGGGAAAATGTTATGATATACGATATAATTACATAAAGAAAGGAGAATGATAATAAACTATATACATGGAGGATGGAATTTTTGGTATTAAATATTATGGATGTTTAGCTAAAACAGGATATGAGGATTTGATGTTAATGGAGGATTTTATAAACAAGTAAATGAAATGCTAGCATGTGGTTATGGATTAAATCTTTGGCATAGTTAAGGATGAAATATGTTTAAACAACTGTAGTCAACTAAAAGTGGAGGTATGATGATGTCAATATGGTAAACATTTGAGTTAAGATATTTGAATTAATATGAATTAATGGAAGAGATGCACAAAAACATGTTGTAACCAGCTGATATACTTTTTTTTAATATATACTTGTGTTCTTTTTTTCCCCTGTTTTTTCTTTTTTTCCCCCTGCCTTGTTTTCTGTTTTTTGTCTTTTTTGTGTTTTGATTTTTTTCCCCCCACTAGTGTGGGTATGTGTTATTTATGTAACAAAATAAATAATAATAATAATAATAATAATAATAATAATAATAATAACTCCGCCGTTGCCGGTCCCAAGCCCGGATGAGAAAGGAGGAAGGTTGGGATCAGGTTGGCATCTGGTCCCGTAAAAAAACCCCCCGCCAACCCATACAATATGGTGGAAAAAACGAATAAGAATTCCATACCGCATCGGTCGTCGCGCGGGTTAACAAGGGCCGCGGCGGATGTTGGGGTCCCTGGACATCCGTCGACAAGTGGGCTACAAGTGGACCAGCCAACAAAACGACAAAAATATAGTGCAGATGAAAACCGTGCCATAATGGCCTGTTACTACAACTCAGAGCCAGAAAAAAGAGGATATTTAAAGCGAATGTATGAATTATGGAAACAACAATATCCAGATTCAAATGTTAGTGAACAACGACTAGCAGATCAAAGGCGATTTATTATACGGAATAAAGTGTTTAGTGAAGTTGAACATGAGGAAATTCAGGCAAATTGCAAAACCCAAAAAACAATATCACAAGCGGAAATAACTGATATTCAAGACACAACTAAAGACACTATAGTAGAACTCCCAGAAGAAGCTCTCAGGGAGGAAATAACATCACCACCACTAGAACCAGTTATCACTGAACCAACTGATGAACTAACTCAAAAACAAAAAGAATTGAAAGATAAGATCATGGAGCATTTTCTGCTTAATGAGGAAAGGCAACGTTTACCATCACTAAAAACTGTGCCTAAGAAAATTTTGGCCCCTATCATGAAAATGGTTAATGCAGTGTTTTCAACAATTGAACCGGGATCCATCTTGGAAACAAACCAGTTAATGTACAGCGCAGCTGTAATAGTCACTAATGAACTAGGCATTAAAATTAAAATACCTAGTCACACAACAGAAAAAGCATCAAAGCCAAAGTGGAAAATCCGTCTAGAACAAAAAATCAAAAAATTAAGGGCAGATGCTAGTAACTTAAAGAACATGCATGAGCAACGGCTTAAAAACAACAAAATCATAGATCGGCTAATCAGAAGATATAGATTGGATACAAGAAACATCAATGAAGCTGTAGAGATTGTAAAACAGCAGATAACAGCAACAGCTAGAAAAATTGAAAGATATGAGGCACGAATCATCCAATATAAACAAAATCAGCAATTTCGATCAGACCAACGGCGTTTTTATCAAAGTCTTAATGTGAATGGTGACACCAAAAGTGAAAAACCAGAAAAGCAGGCCACAGTTGAATTCTGGAAAGAATTGTGGGAAAATGCAAAGGACTACAACAAGGAAGCAAAGTGGATACATGACTTTGAGAAAAGCATTGGCAACAAACAAATGCAAGTATTAGAAATAACAACTGAGATGATCAAAAATCGAGTTAAAAAGGTAAAGAATTGGACATCACCTGGAAAGGACCAATTACATGGTTTCTGGCTCAAATATCTGACCAGCTTACATGCAATATTGGCCAGGCAACTGAATGAAATTTTACAAAAGGGCCAAATTGATGAATGGTTGACAACTGGAAAAACATACTTGATTCAGAAAGATCCAACTAAAGGAACAACACCTGAAAACTATAGACCAATAACATGCTTACCAACAACCTTCAAATTACTCACAGGCATTATTGCAGATAACATGATGGATTATTTGGAAACAAACAACATCTTGCCAGTAGAGCAAAAAGGCAACAAAAGAAGGAGCAGGGGCACAAAAGATCAGCTTCTAATTGATAAAATGATATTAGAAAATTGTAAGAACAGAAAAACGAACTTGAATATGGTCTGGATTGATTACAAAAAGGCATTTGACTCACTGCCACATAGTTGGATCATAAAATGCTTAGAAACAACTGGCATTAGCAAAAATATTACATCCTTTACTGAAAAGGCAATGAAACAATGGAGAACTGAGTTGGCAGTAGGGAATGAGAGCTACGGAATGGTTAATATCAAGCGAGGAATTTTCCAGGGTGATTCACTTTCACCTCTTCTCTTCATCATCGCAATGATCCCACTATCAGTAATCTTAAAAAAAATGAAATTAGGCTACCAAACAGCCAAAAAAGCTGAAAAAATTTCGCATTTACTATATATGGATGATTTGAAACTCTATGGAAAGTCAGAAATAGAAATCCAATCATTGACAAATACAGTCCGAGTATTCAGCACCGATATTTCAATGCAGTTTGGCATGGAAAAATGCGCCACTGTATCCATAAAAAGGGGCAAAATCACTGCATCTGAGGGAATTGAAATGCCCAATGGCCAACTAATTAAATGCAAAGAAAATGAAGCCTACAAATACTTAGGCATTCTGCAGTTGGATAACATCAAGCATGGAGAAGTAAAAACTATTGTCAGGCGAGAGTACACCAACAGAGTTAGGAAAATTTTGAAATCTAAATTGAATGGTGGAAATACAATCAAGGCCATAAATACCTGGGCAATACCAGTTATAAGATACACAGCTGGCATAGTTAACTGGACACAAGCTGATTTGGACCTTTTGGACCGAAAAACCAGGAAACTAATGACAATGCACTACAGCTTACATCCACGTGGTGATACTGATAGACTATATCTGCCCCGAAAATCAGGTGGCAGAGGATTATTACAAGTGAAGCAAACAGTTGAAGAAGAAAAACATGCACTGGCTGATTATTTAAAAGACACCCAAGAACATCTATTAATCGAAGTAAAGAACAAAAATCTACTGAAGGCCCAACAGACAAAACAAGAATACAGAAAAGATGTGATAAAATCAAGAATGGAGAGTTGGCAGAACAAAGCACTGCATGGTCAATTTCTGGAAAAAATAAAAGATAAAGTGGACAGTGAACAAACTTGGTTATGGTTAAAAACAGGTACATTAAAGAAAGAAACAGAGTCACTAATCCTGGCTGCGCAAGAACAAGCTATCCGCACAAATGCCATTAAGGCCAAAATCGAAAAATCCTCTGATGATGCCAATTGCAGACTTTGCAAAGAAGCTGATGAAACTGTTGATCACATACTCAGCTGCTGTAAAAAAATCGTGCAGACTGATTATAAATTGCGGCACAATTCAGTAGCACAAATGATCCATTGGAATTTGTGCAAAAATTATAATATTAAAACAGCAACAAACTGGTGGGAACATCAGCCTGAAAAAGTCACCGAAAATCAGATGGTCAAGATCTTGTGGGATTTCCGTATACAAACCGACAAAATACTGGCGCATAATACACCAGACATCACACTGGTTGAGAAAAATAAGGTCACAATCATAGACATCGCAATACCAGGTGATAGCAGGGTCGCCGAGAAGGAACATGAAAAAATCGCAAGATACCAGGACTTAAAAATCGAAATTCAACGACTATGGCACAAACCAGCAGTGGTAATTCCAGTAGTAATTGGCACACTGGGTGCTATTCCAAAAGCACTGGAATTACATTTAAAACAGTTAAAAATTGACAAAATCACCATCAGTCAAATGCAAAAAGCCGCACTGCTTGGATCTGCACGCATATTACGAAAATACGTTATGACGTCCTAGGCCCCTGGGTGGGGCCCGACTAGTAACCAATGCCAAATCCGGCGAAACAACTGGCCGCTGTGATACAATTGTACAACAACAACAACAATAATAATAATAAACAATTCATTTAGTGAACATTCAAAGCTACAACAGCACAGAAAAAAAGTTACTTACGACCATATTTTCACATTTACGACTTGCAGTTCCCCCGTGGTCATCTGATTTACATTGGGATATTTGACAACTAATTTATATTTATGGCAGTTGCAGTATTTCAGGGTCATGTGATTCCCTTCTGATGAGCAAAGTCAATGGGGAAACCAGGTTCACTTAATAACTTATTTACTAATTTAAGAACTGCAGTGATTCACTTGACAACTATGGTAATAAGTCATTAAATGGGGCAAAACTCTCTTAACAAATTTCTCACTTAGCAACATAAATTTTGGTTATAAGTCAATTATGGTTGTAAGTTGAGAACTACCTGAATAGTTTTCTGGGGGTGAAATTAGATTGCTCTTGAAATTAATACAGGTACAGTAGACCTCGATTTACGACGGATTATTTAATGATTGTTAGAAGTTTACAATGGCCTCAGAAAGTGTGCCTTATGGTCCATTAACTTTCTGGCCCATAAAACAGTTCCAGCAATTGTAAAATATCACACTCCTCCCTGTGGTCGTATTACTACATTTTAGGCACTTAGCAATTTGCTCACATTTAGGACCAATTGCTGCATCCTATGAACTCATGACCACAATTTGTGACATTTTTGCCAGTTCCCAGTCCCAGTTGTAGGATGAATTGAGGACCGCCTGTAGCATTATATTTGTTTGTCACTATCCAGCTACAACATCCCTTCTACATATTTTTTTGTGTATGATTTCTACGAGTTCACGTTTTCCTTCTGTGGGCAGAAGGTTACGTTTATTTGTGGATAAAGGGACTGGACTATTTTTTCCAATGGAAGGCGACCTCTGGTAATCCTTCTGAACCCTAGTACTGTCCCTTGTCTGCCTCCAAATCTAATTTCAGTGTGAGGATGCCATGTTACCATGCCAGGAACGCTGCAAAATGAATAGGAAGCCTACTAATTGTTGTCTCTCCTGCATTCTTTCTAGGCAGTTTTCCTGTATTTCCTAGAGATAGAGTGAGTACACATTTTGTAACATTTAAATAATACAAACTTTCCAGGAGTCCTCCAATCTGGAAAAATACATTCCTGAAGTGTATCTGCACTTCAGTCAGACAGCTAATTGTGTTATCATTTCTGTCAAATATACTAGATGATCTCATTTGAAAATACAAGGTGCTATGTCCTAGTATTTTGTTTCTTTAAACATGGCTGACTTACAGTTTTCCACATGACATTTCTTATTAATAGAATCCTGCATGTAGTGATGGATTCAGAGTCCAGACATCACAGGGTTCATTTCAAAATGCCTCCCTGCCTTCGCAGGGTTTATTCTTTTTATACAGTTTTTACAAGCAAAGTAATGAGCATATAGCAACAGCATTGTAATTGGCATATTCTCCTTGTCAATCTCTAAGAACATCCCACCCAGGGTAGAGTCTCACATAACTCAATAGTTCCTGGTAGTGCCTGGTGAAGCTAATTAAGTGAGCTCATAGGTTAAGAGGTGAACAGCCACCGAGATCATGGCAGTGTGGTGCACATGTCTTTACGTAATCTTTCCTCTATCCCTACAATGTAGCACCTGATAGTTAACAACGCTGCAAGTTCATGTAGAAGGTGTGCGGTTTTGCTTTATTAACACAATTATACATAACAAGCAATTGTCAACCTGGTGTTCAATTCATTTTGGGTACTTTTAATGAAATGTCCACATAGCTTCTTGGCAGCAATATGGAAATCCTATTTCCTTCCTCCAGGAGATGATAGATAGATGGATGGATGGATGGATGGATGGATGGATGGATGGATGGATGGATGGATGGATGGATGGATGGATGGATGGATGGATAGATAGATAGATAGATGATAGATAGATAGATGATAGATAGATAGATAGATAGATACACTATATTGCCAAAAGCGTTCGCTCACCCGTCCAAATAATCAGAACCAGGTGTTCCAATCACTTCCATGGCCACAGTTGTATAAAATCAAGTACCTAGGCATGCAGACTGTTTCTGCAAACATTTGTGAAAGAATGGGTTGGTTAAGGACTGTTTAATTAGGGAGTTATTCTCACCATCTCTTTGCGCATGTGGGAGTTTCCCGCCAAGGCTAACTGTCCATTCCATCCTGATGATGATTTTTGAAGATGTCTCCCACCTGACAGTTGGGTGAAATATGATTGGACTATGGACTGGGGTACCAAGGGGAGGGGATTGAATTTTGTATTGATATCTATTGCTTTCGCGCCTTTTATTCAGATTCAGCTTTGCTTCGCTTTTTTTTTGTTTGTAGCCAGGAAAAGTACACTTAATTCTGAAATAAGGAGTTGAGTGGTTTCTTTCTTGGTTATTAAATGAAGGGGCAGTGACAATAACACACACACACATACACACACACACACATACACACACACGAACATTTTAAACTTTGGAATCTGTTAATTTTAAGGATTGTTGGTTTTATTTAAATTTCTGAGTTTTATTATTGTAAATCACTTTTAACTATTCTGGGAGAAACCGCAAGTACAGTATGCTTGCAGTATGAAAATAAAATAACAGCACACCTAAATTATACAGTAAATAATCAGTGAACTAAGACATTATTTTAAATTCCTAAATACATAATGAGAGAAAAATGAAACCTATTTCAAACAACTCTAAGAATACTTTTAGTAAAACAGCTCCTAGTGTTTTCTCTCTGTTTCCTAAGTTCCACCTCAACTCTGAAAAGCCTTTCACGTTTTAGCGAAGGATAGATAATAACTATGATGAATAATTACACTGAGGTGATTTGTTTTGTAATGAAACTCTGCATATTAAAAAAATTACACCTAGATATACATAGCATCAGTCCCTTCAATTTTACCTCTTTTGATACTGTAGCACAGTGGTTCCCAAACTTGGCAACTTTAAGACTTGTGGACTTCAACTCCCAGAATTCTCTGGGAGAATTCTAGCAGAGCTGGCTGGAGAATTCTGGGAGTTGAAGTCCACAAGTCTTAAAGTTACCAAGTTTGGGAACCACTGCTGTAGCACAAGGGATGTAATCTTGGAATGTGGGATCATGTGAATACACACAGATCTGTGGCCATTTCTTTAGAACAGTGATCTTCAATCTCCAACTGGGGGCCGTGGGAGGGAGGGGATAGGGGATGGTTTCACATGTGCGTGCCGCTTTCAGAAGTGCAGCATCACACGCTCGCCCACCGCTTCCACAGCCCAGTTGCGAATGGGCTGCAGCCCAGCATGGACCAATGGTTGAGGACCCCTGATTTAGAAAATGTTTAATTTCTGTCTGCCCCAATAAGACGCTCAGAAGAGTGTGCATATTATTTCAATAAGGTGCACACTATTTTGAAATTGCAAAGACAAAACAAATTTATATTCTTTCTAAATGAGAACAGATTTTTTTTTTATGGATTTATAGGCCTGATTCCAATTTTTAGAGCAGTGGTTCCCAAACTTGGCAACTTTAAGACTTGTGGACTTCAACTCCCAGAATTCTCCAGCCAGCAGAGCTGGGAGTTGAAGTCCACAAGTCTTAAAGTTGCCAAGTTTGGGAACCACTGTTTTAGAGGAATAGCATGCTGATATTCCACAACTTAATTATGCACTGCATTGTTATAGCACTTGTTTAAAATTTAATTTGACAGCACTGCATAAATAAAGGCAAAGTAAGTAACATTTCATTTGTCTCAATCAACCTTTTTAAAACCATGAACCATCTGTTTACTCAATAGGGGAACTCTGAAATGCATTTCAAGATGTCTTGATGCATTAAGAAACTTATTTTGTGTACAACTGTAAAAGGTTTGGATTCAATGACATTTTTATTATTTTAATACAAGTGTGTAGATTAGAAGATCTGAAACATTATAAAGCAATATACATAATAAATAACATGCACAGTAGTCATGTTATATAACACTGGCTAGTATTCAAAATAAATCCAGTGACATTGGAGAAATCCATAAAAATGCTATCCTGTCTTCCCTTTTATGAAATTGTTCAAGTATAAAAAGATTCCCATACAGTCCAAAATATTAAATTTCTTTTTAGGTCAAGAATAAAAATTACAAATTATTGCAGTTTCACAGGACAAATGAAAGCAGCATTTCCTAGCTAAGGAACAATAGTTTATCTATGTAGAGATGAAACTGAAAAATGACCCCTTTTCATAGCAGAAAATACCAATAACCCACTCTAAAGGCATGATGAGTATTCCTTTATGGTGTTTGCACATACTGTGTTTAAGATTGGGGCTTCAGACTTATCATTAATATACCCGGTTGAGGAAAAAGTCCCAACAAGATCAGAAGGGCTTAAGATTCAACTCTGGATTACTGTTATGGTACTGGAGCTATTTATCTGAAACTCGGTCACCACATGAACAAACAAAAGGGTTTACAGGGAACTCATGGGCTGGACAAATATTGTGTTTCTCCGAAAATAAGACAGGGTCTTATTTTCTTTTGACCCCCGAAATAAGCACTTGGCTTTATTTTTGGGGAGGTCTTATTATTTTTGAGGTGCAGGAGGCGGCAAGCATGATCACCTCGTTGCTGCTGCTGTATTGCAATATTTTCGCGGAGGGCTTATTTTCGGGGGAGGGCTTATTTTAGCGCATGTGCTCAAAAGCCCGATTGGGCTTATTATCCTGGGAGGTCTTATTTTCAGGGAAACAGGGTACCATTGCTTTCCCCCCCATATTGTTCAGCCAATTCACATGGTTTCCCTATGCAGACGTTATTATGGATGTGTGTGGCCAATGATATAAATATAGCCCCTATTATACAGCACAGTAATGTTTAAATTGAGTCTTATTCCTCAATTGGTATGTGTAGTATTTTAACGTCTTTCAGAGTAAGTTAAGTTTTACTGAAAAACAGTAAAGTTTTCATCCAAGAAAACAGATATTCAGTCAGTGAAACAGCGGGAAAATCATGAAACTAGCATTTTAAAGATCAAAACCTTTCCAAAAGTTTTAAAATACCCTTACAAAGGTATGCTTATTGAAGGCAATAAGCCTATGTCAGCATCTTTAATTGCTTAGGTTATTATTTTATATTCTACTCCTAAACCTGCTAAATAACTTACACTATGAGATGAATACAATATTTTACAGTTTCACATCTAAAGTGGGTTTCTTTAGAATGCAGCATCGTACAACTTTCAAAATAAATATATCTTTAAATAGCATTACAATTAAGGCACAATATAGCTCACATAGAATTAACCTTTGAAGAATTGCAGTCTCAACAAGTAGCCGCATGGAAGAGGCCTATGTTTTGCAAATAAATACTTAAATAGGAATTAACTTGAGTACAAATCATTTTAAAATGCATTCCCTAGTACAGTTCTTAAATATTTAAATTCAGCAAATTTCTTCCTGCCTTTATTCACAAGCCATGAATAGATACAGTAAATAAAAGGAGAAAGCTGTTGTAGGAGAGAGCTGATCCTGTTTTAGAATCAGAATAGCTGACTGTAGCAGTCAAAATTTCCCTAAAAGTGAAACAGGATGGGGAGAGGGATTAGAATGTGACAACCTCATCAAATGAGAACAAGTGATGTGTTCTTTCCAGAACGGGCTGTGTCATGGATTGTCTGTACAGCTGTTACACCCTTTAATTCCACGCCACTTGCTCCATAGTCCCATTCATAGAGAGGACAGATGAGAAAATAACTTTGATGCTGTCTACCCTTCCCCCCACCTCCCAAGGGTCATCTTCCTTAGTTTGTTCGACGCCCAATATGAGATTGTCCAAAAAATATTTTTCTACTCATTCACACAAAATAGGCCTTACTGAAAAGTTGTAATGATAGCCAGCACTTTCAATATTTAAGTAATAATAATCTTCCACTTGATCATTATGTATTGCTCACCTTTAACTTTTTACCCGGATACTGTAAAATGCACCTTATTTAAAAAAAAAAAACAGCTTGCTTTTTTTTTTTTTTTGGTTACTTTAGCTATGCTTTTCATGATAAGATGATGCTTAGAAATTCTTACAATACCTTATCCCACAACATTATTCATTCTACGGGAGGTATAATGCTTTAAAAGACAGTGGTATTTGTTCCTATACTATTCTGTTGCATTGTAGCGTTTTTTTGTTTTGTTTTGTTTTTAAAGCTGGATAACTTAAAAGTTAATTATTTCTACCGAAAGGCTTGAAGGTAAATTGATAGGAATAATAACAAAGGGTGCTTTCTTGCAACGTCCGTCTGCTATTGCATACGATCTGTTTGCAGTTGCTGTGGCTGGTATTGGCCGAAAGCAGCTGCTGCAGCTGCAGCTGTTCCAGGCGCTGCTGCGGTGATAGGTTGCTGGACCGCGTAGCCGTATCCCCCAGTGGTGACATATCCTGCAGCAGCTGGCGAAGCTGCATAGGGATACTGGTCATAGGCTGCCGCTGCTGCAGCGGCCGCCGCCGCCGAATACTGAGCATACGCAGCTCCCGTGTAGTCAAGGTATGGTGTGGTGGAAGTAGCAGCTGTAGGCTGGACGTGTGGAATAACCACCCCAGGTTGCACAAAAGCCTGCGGATATACGTAATGAGCAGGGATCCTGTTGAAAAACAGAAGATAAAGTTAGACCACTGGGAAACCTCACTCCCCCGGTTCAGAACTAAAAAACCAAACTCAAATTTAGTTGTTGTTATACGCATAGGGTTGCCACAATAACTAATTTCAGCGATCACCTAACAAGCTAAAAAGGAGACACACCGATGAAAATGGTTTGTTTTTTTTAAATAGTGTCACAGTGTTAATGCCAACTTAACAACACTGATCAGAATCGCTATAAAGGAACACAGCTAATTTTAAAATACTGATAATCTTAAAATGTACATTGGTTAAAAGAAAAATGAAAGAATCCTGGTTTGGGGCTGGAAGACGGGGTGCATAGCCACAGAGAAGTGACTAGTTTCCCCCCCCCCAAGAATTGTAATATACTGAGAGTTCATATGACTCTTTCCTTAGTATATATATTTTGGTAGCCTGCATGTTTAGTTCCATGGTCCAATACTGATGGTTTCCACCCGGCTTCTTACTTGTTTCATTGCATTACCCACATTATTCAAAAGTATTAGGGTAATAACTGTTTTGTATTGTGGCAATCCTACTTGAATTGCTATGCACACATTAATTCCTCTGCAACTTCAGTCATCCTTATTAAAAAAAAATAATAAATACATAAATAAAACACAGGCGACAAAAGGAGTTTAAATAGAAGTTCACAGGTGTGGTAAACACAGCAAGAATCACACTTGTCAAACGAACTATAGTGCAATTCACTCCGTCACAAAAGGCTATTGAGGGGAAAGCTACACAGATGCCATTAAAAATACATGACAGTGACCTCTCGGTAGATGTGGGTAGATGTGCATCACACTTCTGAAGAGGCCATGAAAGTCAAACCTGTTAAGACATATCAGGCCACGGAATCCTGTGCCAGTTCCCTTATTTCTATATAAGGCATAGCTTTGGAAGGAAATAGGGAGAGCTGGAGTGGAATTATGTTCAGGTAGATCTAGTGTTTAATAAAAAAAAAAAAAGGAGAAACATATTTTGAGGAACAACCTTGCTGTTATTACATACATACTTCTCCTTACTATTAAACATTACCTTTTTTTTTTGTACCATTAGAAGCACAAGCAGGGCATTGTTGATATTTGTAATAAATATCATAAATATATATAGATAACAATACTTCGGCTGTGCTTTCAACACCCAAAAGCTTCAGGTTTACTTACAAACGGCTTGGTAATGGAGACTGTGGTTATTACGCATTAGAAGGGTGAAGCTGAAAAGCAATGTTTTGCCTAAAAATCTCTAAATAAATCTGCATGGCTTAAAATAAGCTCTGCTTGTTGCTACAGCTAGACAAGTTGCTAATTCCCCATCTATATGTACATGGATTGATCCCTTGTATCTTATGTATCTAACCTATTACTCTCTTTGGAATAAACAGAATCTTCTCCAAGGTTTTAACTTGCAGCTAAAACTTTTATCAGGAAATCAAACTTTCCCTCCTGCATAATTCTGATAAAATCCAGGGAACACGCACGCGCGCGCGCACACACACACAGCTTCAGATGCAGAATGAAAGCTTTCAGCTTCTCATGCAATGTTGTAAGTTTCCTTTCCCTCTATTGCCCAGATTACGTCCGCTTGATCATCCTGTTATAACCAAATTAATACAGGTGCGTTGAAATGAAGAATATTTTCAATGTTCATACGATGTTGCCAAGCAAAAATTGTTTTTAGTTATATAGCATTACTGCATTGGAAAGTAATTTTTTGGACTTGAAATCCATACAGCTTTGCTTTGAAACTGATCACTGCCCCTTCAATGCCTACAATTCGATATTAAAGCTCTAACTAACAAAAATGTATCATTAGTTTCCTACTGTCCTGGGTGGGAAAACAGCGACACACATATATAAGAAGAGGTTATTGAACAGAATAATGATAGTCACTTAAGATTTTTTTAAAAAAAAATACAGCAAAACTGATTAATCTCTTATATTAAGGGTTCTGTAAAGAAATCTGTGGTATTAAAGTCAATAACAACTTTTGTTTTTATATGGTTTTAAATAGATATAAACCGTACATCAAGTAATTTGATCATAATGCTCATTTAAAAACAGATCAATTGCCAAGGATGATTTCTATCACATGCAGATCACTTTATTATATAGTTAAGTCATAGCTCTGTTCTGACAGAAGCATCATCATGGATTCTAAAGTTGTTTCCTTGTTAGATATCATGATGAATATATGTATTCAAGCTCTCGTAATTTGTTTCTATTAAGTCAAGAAACTAACAGGTGGGAGAATTATGAAACTTTACCCCTTTAGAACTCTGTAGCCTACAATGTGCATGCACTCTCTCCAGGCGCCCACTGTTATGCCATATCTCACATGATTGACAGCACAAGCTGCAGTGGGTCTATTTTTGATCATCTGTCATGCGACAAGAGCTTCCAGCTGAGTAAAATGGCTTTATAAGGCCAAAGTAAACGTCCATCTGTTGGAAACGCCAGCATGCAGAGATTGTCATGATACTAAAATGCTAGCTCCTTTTATGTTCTTCAAGGTCAAGAGGTTAAAGAGCAGCTTCTCATTAGGTTGTTGAGGCATCTTTGCACAATAGATTGAAAGATGTTCTTCTGAACTTACTTTTGGGAGAAATGCTGGTTTCCGCACTTTTTTTCCAGATTTTTTAAAGGTAATTTTCTTTGGTACATTAGAAATAGGCACTGAAACTAATCAATTTTCCTTCAAGATTACTATAAATACACACTAACATGCAAGTAACTCTATTGAACAGAGAGTTTTCTTACTTCTATCAAGCATAAATAAGATTTTTGATTTAGGTTGTATATATTGTGCTGGGTCCTCGTGGCATTACGTTGCATTTGATCTCCAACAAATACCCGAGGAGGCCTTAATTTATCTTTAGCTGTACTGGAATTAAAACAATATTTCCCCTCATAAAAAGCTTATCAGAGATACAGCTGCAGGCACTTCACTAACCAAGAGAATGTGGTGAACTCACTACGTATCAGTAACTGAAGCTGGCATGGGCAGGCCATTCTCCCTTCAGTCTTTGCATTCTGTCTTCTAGGGCCATTTTTTCCCCTAGGAAATAGGCTACCCCATTTTTTTTTCCCAAACCGGGGTCTCCCCGGACCAGAGTCCTGAATAACAGCTGACCGACAGTAGTGGTGGAACAGCTGCATGGTGGCAAGAGACAGCTCTCTTTCTGTTTCTTTTCCCACACCTGTTAGCTGTAGTTTAAATATGGGTTTCGTGTTCTTTGGAGCAGTTCTCAAACCATGTCTAGGAGTCTGGCAGCCCATTACAGGTTTAAGAAGTGTTCTGGAATGGCACTATTCTGTAAGAATGCTAAACTACTATGTTCAAAAGGAGTCTAGCAGACAATTTTCAGGCTCATTTTGAATTCACTTGTAGAGCAGAAAGGCAAAAACAGAGTTTTGATGGATTGCTAAAAATTATCTATCCAGCCATTGTCAGAACTTGCTGCCTCCCCAGGTTCTTTCCTATCCCAATGTATAATAAAGAGAATAACTGATGGGCACTTTCATACCTATGGGTGACGTGGTGGAATGGGTACTAGGAGGTGGGGGAAACAAAGCTGGAAGGACTTCCAACTCTTAACATAAACTCTGAACCATCAATATGGATAGAATCATTTTCCAGTTTAATGTCTATATCAGGATAAGCTCTGTCAGTGAGGACATCATATTTTATGCCAGCATATATATATATTTTGCTGGTTCAAGGACTAGTATGTCAGCTATAAAAAAAAACCTTAATGGGTCTCACTTTTGAGAAATCATGCATATTACAATATATTACTGTAAAATCTGGATTTATTCCTGTCAAAATAACTCACTTTTATGTGTGTGCTGAACTTATATATCTTATGCATTTTTATTCAGAATTCAACCCCTACTGATTTCAATGATTAATTATATTGATCTAAATATTTTTTGCGTGTATGAATACTATCACAAAGTTAATACTTTGGGCTAACTTACAACAGGCTAATACAAGTAATCTTCAACTTGCAAACTTTTGTTTAGTGATCAAAGTTACACCGGCACTGAAAAAAGTTACTTATGGCCATTTTTCACACCTATGACTGTTGCAGCATCCTGCCAGTCACATGTTCAAAATCCGGATGTTTAGAAATTGGTCCATATTTATCACAGTTGCCGTGTCCCGGGTTCATGTGATCACCTGTTGTGACCTTCTGACAAGCTAAGTTAATAGGATACCAGATTCACTTTACAACAGGGTTATTAATACAACAACTGCAGTGATTCATTTAACAACTGTAGCAAGAAAAGTCATAACATGGGGCAAAACCAGTGGTGGGTTTCAAAAATTTTTGGAACCTCTTCTGTAGGTGTGGCCTGTTTTCCGGGTCCACTGGTGGAACCTCTTCTAACGGGTTCGGTAGATTTGACGAACCGGTTCTACCGAATAGGTGCGAACTGGTAGGAACCCACCTCTGGGCAAAACTCACTATTTTGTTTAGCAATAAAAAATTGGGGTTCAGTTTTAAGTTGAGCACTACCTTTAAAGCATTTAGCATTTCCACAGAAACTGCAGTGGAATCAGACTATTTTAAGTGATAACAGATTTCCAGTAGAGTATAGACAGTCATGTATAAAAGCAGTAACATCACAGTAAGCTAAGATTTATTATGATAAGAATGACCTAGCCCCTTTCCAGAATTTTGGATTTTGCCTTTTGAATTTGACAGGGCATAAGGAAAATTTTGGAAACATTTACTTCTAGTATTCTTTTAATTAATTGCTACTCATTTCACGATATAAACCTAATTAAAAATAAGTTTGGTACTTTATTTTTACTTTTGAATGTATTATTTGCAGAAGAATTGGATGAAGGTTCCAACCTGTTTTCAAATGAGTCAAATTTAATTAACCCAATTAAGCATCAAATAACTGAATTTCATTGACTTGGAGCCTGCTTGAATGCCCAATTCTGTAAGTTGCACTGGGAGATTATGAAGTCCACAGCGTTTCAAAGTTAGAGATGATTACCTCTAATTTTATTATTTGATTTTGGTGATAGTTAACAAGATGTTTCTGTTTGCTATGTGCTACCGAGAATCTTTCAATGTGGGCAACATATAAATAATGTAAAATAAATAATAAAGTCTACCAGCAAGCACATAATCTGACTCATTCAGTGAATAAATCTGAGTCATTCTAACTGTGTTTTCCTCCAAATAAACCTGTCTTGATTCTAGCAATGTGTGAGACACAAAAAGCAGAGCAGGAATCTCCCTGGCACTCTTATAGACAATACTCATGCCAGTCAACACCCCTTCCCTGCTTTGCCCATATATGAAAAGGAACCTGTGTCAATATTTGAAGCTCAACAAAGCAGAAAGCCTTATCAAATCTGTTGAACTCAATCACCTATTCACAATCATGCCACTGTCCTGCTTTAGATTTAACAGCCACTGAAAAACTAGCAAGGCTGCAGGGGTAGCCCCCAAATTGTTGCTTCAGTTTTATCTCTGTTGCTCTGGTTTGTTTCCTATCCCTTCAGGGCTGGCAGGAAGTTATTTTGGGAAACAAAGAACACCGGGGGAGAATTACACTTCTCCCATCCTGCTTTCAGCAGTTCTGATTCCATTCAGGGTACAGGATGTCTGCATTTAGGTTTTTTTTTTGTTTTTACAAAAATGTAATCTATCATCTATCTATCTATCTATCTATCTATCTATCTATCTATCTATCTATCTATCTATCTATCTATCCATCCATCCATCCATCCATCCATCCATCCATCTATCTATCTATCGTTGAGCAACCTCTGGAAAGGTAACCAGGATAATTACTGGTGATGGAAGAAAAAAAATGCAAACTGTTTATATATCATCATTGGCTATATAATCTGAGGTGACCACAGTGGATAATTTTCTTATTGCTTGTAAACACCGTTTAGTGGTTATTGAGTTAATGCAGCCAACTTGGGTACTTGACAGACCACCTACTGCCAATCACCTCCACACGACCTATTAGATCTCATCGATTAGGCCTCCTCCGAGTTCCATCCGCTGGTCAATGACGACTGGCAACCACGCGGAGGAGAGCCTTCTCGGTGGTAGCTCCAACCCAATGGAACGATCTCCCCGTGGAGATTCGTACCCTCACCACCCTCCAGACCTTCCGCACAGCCCTCAGAATCTGGCTATCCCGTCAGGCCTGGGGCTAAAGATTGTAACCCGCACGAATGGGTTGAATGTTGTGTTTTAACCATGTATTGTTTTATATGTAAAAGTCTGTTTTCCCCCCTTCCTTTGGATTGTGAGCTGCCCTGAGTCCCCCCAGGGAAAAGGGCGGCATATAAATAAACCTCTAAACCTCTAAACTTCTCACCGGCTCAAGGTTGACTCAGCCTTCCATATGAGCCATATGCTGACTCTGTAAACCACTTAGAGAGGACTGTAAAAGCACTAGGAAGCGGTATATAAGTCTAAGTGCTATTGCTACTTCCATGAAGTTAATGTTAACACAGATTCATATAGTTTAAAGTATTATTTTTATCACAAGGTACCATGTACTTCTGTAACATCCAAATGTAGGCATTAAATGAAGAAATCAGAAAGATAAAAGAAAACCACTGGATTTAAAAAAAATCATCTTGAATTTTAAAAATATTTCAGTCCCTAGTAAAGTTATTTTAAAAAAATCAGCTTAAGACTCAGGTAAAGGATATATTATTTTCCAAAATAAAGTAACCCTAAATTACAGTAGCTAAACTTTATTACCATTTTTTATTATTAACATCTCCGCGAACACCCAGAAGGGATGAGGGAGGCTGTTTGAACAGCTCATATTATATTCAAGTAAATCCAACAAGCCATCATGTGGAGCAATTACAATTTTGCACATATATTCCAAGAAATAATAAATTCTGAGCAAATAAAGTTTTATATATTTAAAAGTTCCTAGACTAAAATAGGATTATTTTTTAGTGATGAAACAGCAAGATAAAACTGAATAAATAAAGATTTTATGAATATATGGCTAGCATCAACTGTTATGACAAGAACAATGGACTGGAGAACATATATGCAAAATAGGGCTACTATATCCATCTGGAGTCATCTTGGTGACGATTAGGTGATAACAAAGAGTTTGGGGTTTTTATATTTCTTTGCTGTCATCTGGATATTTGCAACCCAGATCCTTCATCTTATCAGAAAAAAGGTATTGTACCAAGATCCATCATTATCTCTGCATACTAGAATACCACATAGACAGCAGATGTTTTGAAATTTATCTTAAAAACAGTCTCTGAACTACTCATTATATCATAAAATCTTTATTGAGGTTTACCCTATCCTACAAATTTTTATAATATTGTTTTTCTTTATTATTATACTGTAATGCTTGCAATCTGACAGTTATTTTGGAGCACAGCAACATTAGTTGGTATGCAAAAAAAATCCTGAGGCCACATATCGCCATGCCATTCAGTTCAATGGTTCTGGAAATATGAAATCATATATTCTATAGCTGGAACTATTTCATTCTCTTTACTCGATGAACACACAATATTCAAGAATGCTGACTTTGACACCACTATTTATGCCACTAAATCAATGTAAGCATCTATAACATTTGCCTAATGTAGATGAACTGTAGAAAAGTGAACAAATGGACAAAACAGAAGATCTTGCCTTATCTTACATAAGTTGATGGGCTGCAACTTAGCTAAAATATCACTTTGAGATATTTGAAGTATTTATTTACTTACTTATTTACTAAGGAGCAATTTCTATTAAATTTAGAGGACTTAACTTTTGATACGGAAGTATGCAACTGTGTTACTTAAAGTAGTTTCTTTGACTAAGTAGTTTTTGGCTTTCAATCTCCATGGCTGCATGCCAAACTATATTTGTTGAATTTGCCTCTTTTACAAAACACCAGCCTTTTGCATATGGTTATCCTTCTCAATAGACTGGCTTAGCGCCAAACCACGTTTCAGGGAAGAGAAATCAACCTTTCCTCCCATACTATGATCCCAGCATGAATGGTCTTCCTGAAGCTGCAATTTCACAAAATAGCAAGTGTCAGGAGAACCAATGTGGGAGAAAAAAAAATCCTCTTTTTTTGCACACTTCAATCCTGGTTGGGGGGGGAGGGGCTTCTCTAGTTGTAAAGAGAAGATAAAGGATCTTGTGACAACTGTCAGGATGATAGAAAATAATTTTCCTCTCACTCTATTTAAATAAAATTAGTTGCTTTGGTGAATTGTACTGTATAAATATTTGATTTAGAACAGTGACACCTCTTAAGGAAATAGGTAGGTGTTTATTTTGGTGAATAGCTAAAACATGTTTTGTATTTAAGAGAAACGAAAAAGCCAATTTAAGACATGGTTACACTATGAAGTTTTTAAAATATCACAGGTTTTTTGGGGGGAAAACCCTTGTGGTTTTTTTGTATGGTTGCTTATTGGTATTCAAGAAGAAAAATGGGCTTAAGATTTAGAATAAGAGTTTGTATGATTATAAATCTATTTAGCTTGGTATCTTGAAGCCTTTATCTTGCTTATCCACTCCAGGGGTGGGGTTCTCGCCCTGTTCCAACCGGTTCGGTTGGAACGGGGCCGGCGGCGTCCTCGTGCACGCGCGCGGTGCACGCATGCGTACTAGCATCTGCGTGACGCTCCAGCTGCTCCTGGAGGATCGCGCAGGCGCTGTATGCGTCCTGCGCATGTGTGGAAGCGCAGAACTCGTCAAAACCGGGTAAGGACCGCGGGCGGGCGGGCGGACCCTTCGCCGTTCCCGGAAGTTACTTACTTCCAGGTTCGCCGACCAACCGGTTCGCAGGGACCGCCGCGAACCGGTTGAAACCCACCCCTGATCCACTCCCTTGTTCTTCCTATATAGGCAGTTAGCTTTTCTGTTAATGGCAGACAGATTTAACATTTCTACATCTTTGCTTCCCCTAAGTTGACAAATAGTTGGGGAAATTAAAGCATTTTATAAAATATCAAGAAAATTACATATAATCACAGGCAATGAACTGGATCCAGTGTTGCATCAAGTGAAACTCCAAAAACTATGATCAATGGATGAAAGGCCAGCAAATATCACCTTTCCCAACAGTCTCTGGTGTTCCACTCCCCAAACCTGCAAATATGTCAATTTATCTGGGGACACCAAATTGGTGAAAATCGCTATCTGAAAAGGCACAACATTTTGCACTTCTCTCTCTCCTTTTTCCATTATAGCCCAAGCCCCTATCATGAGAATTCCTCTGTAGGGCATCAACTTACAGGTTGGAGTTACACGTCACACCAAATCATAATGTCGTTCATTATAAATAAACTCAGCAATTATAGTTTGTAAACCATGTTTTATGATTGTGACTAAAAAGTGGTTGGGTAGTTTATAGCTCAGCGCCTTGTGCAAACACAGTAACATGTAAATCTGGATGTTGTCTTTTTCAGTCTTCAGCTGGCTAAATACAATTATTGCTGCTAGTATTTCATGGTAGCAAGTTATAGTATTTCAAAACTGTTCTCCAGTTTCACCATGAGTTTTACTTAGCAAGGATTAGCAAGGAGAAAAGAGCGCAGAGAGAGTTCAAGCAGATTCCTTTTCTAGTTTCATCGTTGAATTAAAAAAAAAACCATAAGCTCTATTAAAAGTAGCACATGTTTAAAGAATACTGCAAGTTAAAGCTGATGAAAACAAAATCATTAATGGGAAAGTGCAAGTGGATGCGTATTGTTAATAACACAAAAGCTCCACATCCTTCCCAAAGTACAAAAAATAAAGTAACATGCAAGCAATGTTGAGCTTTCTTTTTTTTTAAAAAAAGAAAATAAAACGGTATCACACAAATTTAGCAATCACTACAAAATATGGTTAAAAAGAAGATAAATAAGTCGCAGGCTACAGCTTGAAAGCAAGAGGGGGGGAAAGAGGATTTGTTTTTTTTTTGTGCTCCCCTTCGCAAAGTCAACACTCCTCAACAAAAAAACCAAAATGGAAAAGCCACCAAAAACTTTCACTACAGCTCTTTCAATTAAACAAAAGCACACAGTTTAGCTATCAACACCACTTCATTACTGTAATCAATAAATAAATAAATAAAAAAACCACACTGATATCTATGGACTATAGAAAGAAAACATACATGCATCGTTAATCACCATTTTAGCTTGTTTGTGTGTGTTTTGAGTCTACTGGTTACAGAGTTTAATTCCAAACAGAACTATTCCACCTCATATCCTTCTCATCAGTTATCTTAACTGTAAACGATCCCTGTCAGATTAGAAAGAGATAAATAACATTGAGTTTAGCTTAAGAAAGAAAAATATATTGTTGGGGGGTACACTGGAGTGTTGATTACAGGCAGACCTGGTTTCCCCACATTAACTTATCAGCACAGGACTGCTTCACAGTGCAAGGTGCTGGGCACCCATCCCCCCCAGCTTTAACGCTTATTGGAAAACCATTAAGGAAGCGAGGGCATTTTAAATCTGCATATTTGGGAAAAAAAAGTAATAATTTTATTGCCAGAAGTCACATTACAGGACATTAACAAGTATACACTATTTGTTTCCCACAGCTAAAAAACCACAACAACAGGTTTAGAGACGACTTACCCAAAGGGTCTCTGGATTAAGGCTGGATGGAGCTGTTGAACCCCAAAGGCAAAACCTAACAACAAAACAAAGCACATTCTGTATACTGATACTCCTTCTGTTGCATTGTGTTGGCAATCTTTTACCTCTCTATGGAGAATTAAAGTCTATGAAATTAAATGGGACTTCCACATCAATAACCAAAGCGTTGCAGATTTATACTCTTAATAAATACTATCCTGGGATTGTTCTTAAAGAAAAGCAGGTAAAATGTCACTTACCTTTCATGAAAATGTTTTATACATGAATGCATTTTGTTTCATTTAATTAATAAATAATCCTGGTTTTCGAGGCACAGAGGCCAGACAATAATTATGTTATTTAGCTGCTTCCAATATTAAAAATACATGATTGAACATGACCCAAAAATTATTAATATGGCTGGTATATACCACAGAGTGTAAAATAGTAACAAGACTCTTGCATAAAGGATCCTTAGTGTTCTCTGAACGTGGTTGCTTTCTTGCAGATGTTTCTTGTAACTCTTGAGTTACAAATATTCTCCTTTACTGAGTCTTTGCATAGTTTGAAAATTATTTGTAAGAACAACTTTCCAGCTTGTGCAAGTAGATCCTCACTTTTATTTGCTGCTTAGAGTCGCCTCGAACCACAAGGTGGGCAGCAAATAAATGGGTAGCAATAATTCACTGAAACTCAAACCTTTTTTCATGTGTGAAATAAAGCCTGTAATTTTAACTAGTCAGCTTATTAAAGTTAATACACTCTTACAACAACAGCAGTCATTTTTGGGGGGAAGCCCACATACATAAAAAATAAGAGTCCCTGCGGATTTTACTCCTACACATTGCCGACTATAGGGGGTGTGTGTACTCATTTCAAGGTCATTGAGCCAGTGGTGTCTGAAGACATTTCCATAGTCATGTGGCCAGCATGACGTTATGGAATGCTGTTACCTTCCCACTGAAGGGGTACCTATTTATCTACTCACAGTTGCATGTATTCGAAGTGCTAAGTTGGAAGAAGCTAAGGTAAGGATGGGAGCTCACCCTATCCTGTGGTGCTGGGCTCTCAAACCTAGGCTGCCAGTGTTCTAACCGACAAGCTCAGCATGAGTCAACCACACCGAATCCCGCCCCATATTTAAAAAACGGGGGGAAATCAGGCTGCTTTACCAAATAGCAGAAAGGTACTGCGCTGCTTCTGAATCATTTTTGAAGCATTCACAGCCTTAATAGTAATCTTTCCTTTCAGCAATATTAATAATATTATACCTCAAGATAAAAGACTTGTTATTTCTCATAGATCATTACATTTTGGGGCAGACATAATGTTCACAGTCTCCTAAACTTGGTCTTTGTATTTGATTATTTTTGTATGGATGTTTTTGTATAAGTTTATGCTACCCTTTTTAGGAATTGCTTTAAATATGATAAAGGGAATAAGTTAACAATTTTGTCAGATGGCTGGCAGCCCTGGGAACTCTTGCCTACCTTCCCCAAAACTTTTCTTTCAAAACATTTCTACTGAAATTTCATGAGCCTGCAGCAGCCAAGTGTGAAATCTCACAAGATCATCTGCTGGAATGCAGAATTTTTGGGGTGCATTGATGCTATTTTGGGCTGTTGTGCATGACTCTTGTGTAATTGGGAGTTGCACTGGTATGATCTATGTTGTCTTTTTCTAACTAAAGGAAGTTTTGCAAAATAACTGATTGAGCCTGAATTATATTATGTGTTAATCTGGTTACTTGTTGACTGTGAAGAGGCAATGCCATATCATAGTTAAAACCAATGATGGAAGGACAAGATAAAAAAGGGATATTCATGTTCCCAATCTCTTAGTTGAGGCTGGAAGATTGGGAACCTTTATCTGTACCAAATTGGTTTGATCCTAGTTTGTTTTAATAAACCATTAACTAAACCAGAAGTAAAAAACATTTTTCCAAGCTAATGCTATATTTGAATGGCCCAGACCTGTGTTAATAGGATAAAAAGCAAATTTAAATTAATGTCATTTGCATTTATTTAACTGTAATATACTACAGTTTATTATTCCCTCAATTTAGGCAATTTTGTTTCATAAAAATTACTTGGTAATTCACCATGCCAAATCATACTTTGCAGAAACCATGGCTTGCAAATGTGTATCAAATGAATGGGTTCTAATTCTGTTTTAGCAATTCATGGAATCAATTACTCCAGATTGAGAACTGTGGTATAGAATGAGCAACATACTAGCAAAAAAATGAACAAGGGGTTGAATTAAAGTCTGAACTGAATCAATGCTAAAAGCTGATACACATACAATACTATATATTCCCATAATAGTTGAAGGCATTTCTTAGTTTAGAACTTAAATATAAAGACAAAATAAGGGACTATTTTTAGCTTTCATGTAGTTTTAGTATTCATAATAAAAGTCTTTAATTTTGCATTTTTGTTTTATTTATTCATTAAATTTGCATGAAGCCCATTTCACTGTCAAGCAATTTTGGATTACTTATAGCATAAAAAAGCAAAAATAGAAAATATTAAAACATTATATATATATTACTTATAGCATAAAAAAGCAAAAATAGAAAATATTAAAACATTATATATATATATATATATATATATATATATATATATATATATATATATATATATATATATAAAATATATTGCCAATTACCTCCACTAGACCCATTAGATCCCACAGATTAGGCCTCCTCCGAATTCCATCCGCCGGCCAGTGTCGACTGGCGACTACCCGGAGGAGAGCCTTCTCTGTGGCTGCTCCGACCCTCTGGAACGAACTCCCCGTGGAGATTCGAACCCTCACCACCCTCCAGGCCTTCCGCAAAGCCCTTAAAACCTGGCTGTTCCGACAGGCCTGGGGCTAAAGAGCTGTTGCCCCCGTCTCGAATGGTATGACTGTCGTGTGTTTTTAAATTATGCATTGTTATGTGTCGTTTTTAATTTTTTGTCTGTATCCCCCTTCCCTGGTTTGAGTTGTGAGCCGCCCTGAGTCCCCTTCGGGAGAGAAGGGCGGCATATAAATATAATAAATATAATAAACAAACAATTAAAATTAACAGAAATGAGGTAAGTTAGAAAGCAGAAGGCAACAGGGTGGCCATCTTGTGAACGCATTCATCCTATGTGATTTCTAGACAATTCCGTAATATTTTTATAGTGAATAACTATAACCAAAAGGATTAATCGATGCAAAATTATTAAACCTGTAATTTTCTACGTAAGTGGGGATGACTTTGTGCTTTCAGTAGGAGATGTCTCCAATAAGAGGCTTAATGAGTTAAAGCAGGGGTCAGCAACTTGTGGCTCTTTCATCCCTCTGCTGTGGCTCCCTGTGGCCGGTCAATTCCACAATTGATAGGACTTTCAGTTAGGACACATAGAGGAAAAAGGACGCCGTGCTAAGAGGAGACTCTATGGTGGGTGTAAATAAGTGTTTAAGGTTGCGACCCCTGGTTTAAAGAGAACATACATGTGCCTTTATTAAAAAGTCTATACCCTCTGAATTTTAGTGATAATTTGTTCATTTTCCTGACAGATCCCTAAACTCCACTATTTAATTTCAAATCGTTTATCTTGAGTTTAAACGTATAAATGTGGGGTAGAGGTTGACCATGGTTATTCCTAGTTACCTCAATGATGAACAGAAAACATGTTGATCTTGTTTGGAGGCTGATTTTAGTAATGAAAAAAAAACCTTCCATAAATAAGTTGGCTGGGAAAAAAAGAGCATAGTATTTCAGGAATACAACGTTGATAAAAAAAGAAATATCAAATAATAAGCAACTAAAATAACTCAGGAAGTTAGCCTTGGCAACACAGAAATGACACACACCAATGATGTCTGTTGCTCCACAAATTAATATAAACTTATGAATCAAAAATCATTGCAATTAGGCAAATTATTGATTTTTACATAATTTAGTTGGTTTCTGAAGTGCCTACGAGACATTACGGTGTTATATATGGTGCCAGAACATGTTGCTGACTATTATTGTAAATACAAAATAAAAATCTGGAAGCTATTCCAAGTTTCATTTTGAAGCATTTTGCTTTTGATGATTCTTAGAAATCAAAAGTTGACTACTGATGCTGGCAAATATTGTACTAGGAATATTAAATTTGATATTAAAAGAAAATTTATATTCTGAGTGACATAAAACAAAATGATTCTCCATTTAATTAGAATCTCTGATCAATTAAATAATTAGTCCCATTAATAAATTAGACTCTTCAATTAAAGGAGGACATCACATGTAGCTGACTCACCAAAAAGGAAGAATGTTGAATATTTGAAAGAACTGCTATATACATTAATCTCTCCCTGTAATATATAGAGGGAGACCATAATCGTTTGTACATTATTTTTAGAGCAGGTACATATACCTTGGGAAGAAGTAACTTATCCCCCTTTCATCTTCTGCTCCAAATGTCTTATGTCAGCTCTAGGAAGCTCTGGCCCACATTCTGCAAATCACATGACATTATGACTCTTGGACATAATTCTTACATTTGAACCAGTAATACCTATTGCGTTGACACAAAGTATCCTTAACATGAATTGGCCATAATTAAAATCACAGAATCGGGTGACGATAAAATGCTTCAGGACTATGTTCTTCGAGAACTTTTGGCTGTTCATTTGCCAAACCACTCATTCTAAAATTAGAAGGTAATAATCACAGCGATTACCTGGCTGCATAATTCTTGGTTTTGCTCCCAGGTAGGCAAGATTCACGTTAGCTTTTCTGCCATCAATGATTGGATTAGGATCTTTGCAGGCCCTTTCGGCAGCAGCTCGATCAGCCATGGTTACCTTGATAATAAACAGCAAAGGGTATCAAAAAAACGGTGACCCTCAAAACAACCTTCCAGATATTGTAAAACAATAGTCTTTCTGGTGGACTCTTTCAGATTAGAATGGTCAGGGATTCCCTTTTTGTTTTGTTCTGGTTTTGTTTCGGTATTTTTGCTTTATAGTTGGTTGTACTCTTTTATATATTGGCTGTTTAGTTGTAAGTTGCCCGCAGGTGTTTGGGTGGCCTATTAAATAAACAAACAAATAAACTCCCGGCATCCAGATGAAAATACAACTAGGCAGTATTTTTCAGTGTCAGAATTTTGGAGTCTCTCTCTCTCTCTCTCTGTCTCTCACTCTCTCTCTGTCTCTCTCTGTCTCTGTCTCACTGTCTCTCTCGCTGTCTCTCTCTCTCTCTGTGTCTCACTCTCTCTCTGTCTCTCTCTCTGTCTCTCTCTCTCTCTCTCTCTCTCTCTCTGTCTCTCTGTGTCTCTGTCTCTGTCTTTCTTTCTCTCTCTCTCTCTGTCTCTCACTCTCTCTCTCTCTCTCTCTCTGTAATTAATACAATAAACACTTTTTAAAAACCCAGTTCTATTCGAAGCATTCTGTTTCCCGAAACAGAGGCACAGAAAGTTTGCAGTGACACAGTAGCATGTGCCAGCGTAGATAAAAATATGAACATGTCCCTATCAGTCTGCAGCCAGCTGGCTTCATCCAATGCCAAAACTTTATTAGCAAGTTTTCTTATACAGGCATGAAGCAAAATATCCATAGCACGCAGCAGGCACAGCAAACTCTTCAAAGAAGAAAGTATGCCCACCCCCCCACCCTCTAAATATCCCAGCAACATTGTAGTCGGTCTGTATTCATTGTGGGACACCCCCCCCCCCTACATAGGTTGTTTTTCCAGTGCCTTCTTTACACGTTGCTTAAGTTTGGAGGAAATTTACCGTTGGTAACTTTGCCTTCTGTACCTTTCAACCGAATAATCACAATTTTTTCAAGTCCCCTTTTGGAGGGGGGAAGAGAGACCGAGGCTGCGGGATTACTGTCCTCTCCACTCCCTGTCTCTGTCTTCCCTCCCGCCCTTGTTCAGCGATCACCCCCACCATCCCATTTACCCCATCCACCCCCGGCGGTCCCTTCTAACTTACAAATCCGTATCCCCGGGATTTGCCCGTCTGCCGGTCGGTGATGACCACGGCTTCTTCGATGTCGCCGAAGACCTCGAAATACTTCCGGAGGCTGGAGTCCGTGGTATGGTAGGGCAGACCCCCGACGAAGATCTTGGTATACGTGGTGTCCTTCTGCGTCGTGTGCATCTTTTCCCCCCGAGAGAGAGAGAGAGAGAGAGACGGAGGGAGAGAGGGGGGAGCGAGAGAGAGAGAATCTCTCCCCGGCTACAAGACCAGCAACAAAAGGAAGGAAAAGAAAGTCAGGGGGAGAGAGAAGGGAGGGGAGGGGAAAGCCTCTTTCCTCCGGCTGCTAAAGGCGCCAACTGCCCGCTTCCAAGCAACTTCTCTCTCACCGTCCAGAGTCCGCTTTGCCCAGCCGCGCAGCAGCAAGTCCCTTTCGCCGAACAGGAAACCTGCCTTTCTCCCGCGCCGAGCGGCTCTGAGGGCAAACCGGGAAGCCTCGTCGGACGATGCCCTTGAGGTAGACGGTGCGGGGGGCCGAGGAAAGTGCCGGGAAGTCTTCCGCCGGCGGAGGCTCTCTGGCCAAATGTCACACGCGCGCGTCAGCTCCCCGTTCCGCTGCCGCCCCTCTCCAGCACGCCGCTCCCGCTTCCCCGCCCCGCTCGGAGGGGGCGGGTAAGCCAAGGCGGAGTCCCCTCCGGTTATTGGTCCCTTCTGTGGGAGAGAAGCCGGCAGGGTTATAAAAACCCCGGGTTGCGGGGACTTGGGGGGGAAAAAGAGAGCGAGAGAGAGCGAGGAAGCGGCCGGACGGCCTGGCCACCTGCGCGCTGAGCGGCGCCCTGGGGGGAGGAAAAGCGCGCGCCTCACGGGTCGTTCCCGTCGCTTGGCTGAGGGCGCTGCCAAACGGGAGCTCTGCCTCGCCTTCTCTCCGCCTTCCCTGTGAAAGCTCACGCGGCGTAGCCTTCTTTGGGCGTCCGTGGCGGAGTCCTCAGCCCCCCCCCCCTACCTCCCCGCGCCCCGCTTCGCTTAAGAGCGAGCGTCGAAAGGCGCATGGCGGGGCGCAGAAGTTCGACCTCGGGCAGCCCTGAGGAGGAGGAGGAGGAGAAGGAGGCGGGGATTACGCCGTCTGCTGCCGTGCCTAGGGCCACCCTTCTCCTATCTGGTGCCCAACAGGCGCGCTGGGCTCCCAATTTCCCCGTTGGTTGGTTGCCTGGCTCAGCGTTGGCCGGCAACTCTCTTCCAACGGGGCCTACGAATTCTTCAGCCTTAGCCGACAGAGAGAAGCCGAGCTGCCCTTCTCGGGGCGCTCCTTGGAGTGTGAGTGGGCAGAGATGGCAATTTGGGTAAAGAGCCTTAGTTCTCCTACTATCCTGCCCACCCTCTCTCTCCCAGGGAAGGAGAGCGGGGAAGGCTGTGCAGCCCCCTCCCTTGGTTGAGTTGTGAGCCGCCCTGAGTCCCCTTGGGGGGTGGGGAAGGGCGGCATATAAATAAAATAAACATTCAACATTCAAACATTCAGTCAACGCAACGACGCAATGGCTAAGGAGCAGCAGGCAGAATCGGTGGCAGCTTTCCCCACCCGCGTCCTAATCTTAAGGAGACGCTTCTTGCCCTTTCCTATCCCCCCCCCCACCTGTCAAAGAGGAAAGGGAAATGGACACATCCAGCAAGTGAAAAAGTGAGGCAACCTGCAATGGCCTTTCCCATCAGTTTCAGCCCTTGTCCAAGCCCATTGGATGAGCTAAAGACAGAGAAGGAAGAGGAAGCCCGTTTCTCTTAATGTCTATGGCAGTGTTTCTCAACGTTGGCAACTTGAAGATGTCTGGACTTCAACTCCCAGAATTCCCCAGCCAGCATTCGCATCTTCACGTTGCCAACGTTGAGAAACACTGGTCTATGGAGATTCTCAGCCATCCAGGTCATGCTTGTTCCAAAAATGCTGCTTCAAGAGGCAACTGGGCTTTCTGGCTTTTCTTTGAAGACATCTCACGTTTCCTCCAAGAAGGCTGAAGAGCATTCGCTGGCTGGGGAATTCTGGGAGTTGAAGTCCAGACATCTTCAAGTTGCCAAGGTTGAGAAACACTGGTCTATGGAGATTCTCAGCCATCCAGGTCATGCTTGTTACAAAAATGCTGCTTCAAGAGGCAACAGGACTTTCTGGCTTTTCTTTGAAGACAACTCGCTTTTCATCCAAGAAGACTGAAGAGGCTTCTTGGATGAGAAGCAAGATGCTTTGCCTCTTGGAGAAGCACCTTCGGGACTCATTTCTCTTACCTGCCCCAACTCATTCTGTGATCCTGGCAGTGCAGAGAACTCAGCATAGCTCCCAAACTGTAGGCCAGCTTTCTGGAAAACACTGCAGATCATGCTGTGCTCCAGGCATGATATGATCCAGACCCAACCAGCCCTTTGAAAAGCAACCCATGTAAGATGCATTTCAGTAGTGAAGCACAATGTGTAAAAGTAAGCAGGAGTTTTCCCAGAAGAGATACACAAGAAGGGCTAACAACCACTGGAATATCTAAAGTAGATGGGTGGACTTTTTTCAGAACAAGCTCTTGATATAAGTGGGACATCAGGGACCTAAATTAAAAAGCGGACAAGGACAAAATATTTATTAAAAGTTTAATTAAAAATCATATAAGCACAATTAATATGAGTTATTCCCGTACCTTTTCCTTTGTCACAAAGAAAAGTCACAATCCACAGCAATTTTAAAACATATTAGGTAGGCCACACTCAAAAGTTTTGGGATTTGCATGCAAGCTTCGGTTCCACCACAAAACCGCGGTAGACAAAAGCGCGGTCGATGAAAGTGTGTATGTGACGTCATCATAGCGCGGCGAAAAAGATCGAAAAATGTAAAAATAAAGCGAAAACCTTACCCTAACCCCCCCAAACCTAACCCTAAACCTAACCCTTAACCTAACCCTAAACCTAACCCTAAACCTAACCCTTAACCTAACGAAAAACCTAACGCTAACCCTTAACCTAACGCTAAACGTAACGCTAACGCTCTAAACCTAACCCTAACCCTTAACCTAACGCTAAACGTAACGCTAACGCTCTAAACCTAACCCTAACCCTTAACCTAACCCTAACCCTAAACCTAACCCTTACCTTTATGTGAATCGGCTTGCTGTAATTTTATTTTTATTTCAATTTTTCGATCTTTTTCGTCGCGCTGTGATGACGTCACATACGCGCTTTCGTCGACCACGCTTTTGTGGACCGCGGTTTTGACGGGTCACGCAAGCTTCAACCAGCAGATTGTCTAAACACATCTCTGTATCAAGGAATTGCCTGCCTCTCTGATGCCGAACCAGATGGTTGAGGGGAAATGCTGCTCTATTCAGCAGAATCAACATCCCAGATCAGATATTTATTTATCCACAGTGACTACATTTCATTGTTTTTCATTCATCACCATTTTCACTTAATACCTAGCCAGTGTTTAAAATGAGAGCTTGTTGCAAAATAATTATTTCTCTGGGAATGTCATCCAGAAAGGAAAAGACACACATGTGCAATTCGCCCTCCAGCCTGACACCATTCATAGTTGAGTTAGTAATAAATGGTTGAGTTAGTGATAAATGGTTGGAAATGTATTGATTTCTGTGATGGTTTTAATATAAAACTTAGTAGCTTCTATCCGCTTGGGCAAAATTGGGGGTTGCTATTGGGAATTCTTGATCCAGCAGTTATGGATGAATTCCCCAAGACTCAAAATCCATAGGAACTCACTCACTTTAACAAGAACGTTCAAAATGTCAAGTGTAGCTTTTGTGCCAAAATAGGTCCTTGAGTGCCAGCTGAAAAGAGATGTACAGATGCAGAACTCCAAGCAATATTAACCAAATAATAAAACTTGAAAATTATTGACAATTCTCTTTCAGTTATGTTTATAACATTCGATAAAACAAGCGTCTTGTTTTATTTTTCTTGCCCACATTCGATGGAATTGGTTTTTTTTTTTTATAATTGTGATATTGTTTCTATTTTACAATACAGTATAAAATGATCCTTCGGGATTCATCAGTCTACCGAATCTTGCAGATTCATGTTCAAGTGTAATCTAGTTTCTGTTGGAATGTACAGGCAGTCCTTGACTTATAACCATTTGTTTAATAACTCTTCAAAGTTACGGCGGCACTGGAAAAAAAAAAAAGACACAACTGCTTTTCACAGTGATGATCTTTGCAGCATCCCCAGGGTCAGGTGATCAAAATGTTAATGCCTGGCAACAGGTTTAGGTTTGTGATGGTTGCAATGTGATCACCTTTGGTGACCTTCCGACATGCGAAGTCAATGGGAAAAGCCAAATTCACTTAACATCCATGTTACTAACTTAGCAATTGCACTGATTCACTTAACATCTCTGAGAAAAAAGTTCGTAAAAAGGAGCAAAATTCACTTAACAATCGTCTTGCTTAGCAACATAAATTTGGGCCTCAACTGCAGTTGTAAGTCATGAAGTACCTGCATTTAATTGTGTTCCGTTCCAGTGCTCAGAACAGGGACATTTCCTCTACCCTGCTTGCAACATCTTATTTCTAAACTTGGAGATATATCTTGCAAATATGTTACAAGATTTTTCTTTTTTCTTAGGACTTCTGTGTTTCTCGGAATGAGAAACCAAATGCCAGCTAAAGCCTTTCTTCTATACTGCATCTCTTTATGCTAAGGATAGCAGATATACCAAAATATTTCTTACGGGTCCCAAATAAGGATGCTATTATTTTGATTGTGAAAAGATTGTGAATGTTTAACTCGGGGATTCTCTGGAAGTGTCCAGACTATAAAAGGTAGCTTTGTTTACTTGTAGTGGAAAATGAAATTACATAGATTGGATAGGGCAGGGCAGGACAAAACAGAGCAGAACAACAGAACAGAACAGTTAACTACCAGTGTGCTCACCTGCATAATTCTTCTATGTTTACATCAGTGGTGGGATTCAAATAATTTACCAACCAGTTCTCTGCCCTAATGACCATCTGGGTAGGCGGGGCTCAGTAGTCATGTGATCATGTGGGCATGGCCAAGTCAATGTCACTCAGGTCGATGGGCACTTCGCCTTAGTTGTTACAATGGTAATAAGCAGGGCTGGGTTTCGACCGGTTCGCACCGGTCCCTGCGATCCGGTTGGTCGCCGAACCCGGAAGTAAGTAACTTCCGGGAACGGCGAAGCCCCCCCCCCCCCCGCGCCCGCGCGCGCCCGCACACCCACGCCCGCTCCTTACCCGGTTTTTTCGAATTTTGCGCTTTCCACGCATGCGCAGAACGCCTGCGCGATCCTCCAGGAGCAGCTGGAGCATCGCGCAGACGCTAGTACGCATGCATGCGCTGCGCATGTGCACGCGCGTGCCGCGTGCGTGCGCGAGGACGCCGCGTATGTGCGCGAGGACGCCGCGTGCGTGCGCGAGGACGCCGCCGGCCTCGTTCCAACCGATCCGGTTGGAACGGGGCGAGAAACCCACCCCTGGTAATAAGGGTTAATTGGTGAGGCAGTTTCTGTAAGCAGGGCAAAAAATATTAGGCTAGAAACAACACCAGAATGTTTCCTTCCTGCCTTCCTTACAGGATTAGCCCTGTAAAGTGGAGAAAAACAAAAGGAGATTTCTTCCAACAACTGGTTCTCCGAACTGCTTAGAAAGTTACCAACCAGTTCTCCCGAATAGGTGCGAACTGGCTGAATCCCACCACTGGTTTACATGATATATAATAATAATTTATTAAACTTGTATGCCACCTGACTGACTCTGTGAGTGACTCTGGGGGGATTTACAACAATCAAAGAAATTACAAAAAAAAACAATAAACGCCATAAAAAACAAAGATAAAAGATGGCACGTACACTAAAGATTTCACACACAAACACAACACAACACACACACACACACACCATTTACATATTTAAAATAAATATATAAGACAAATAGCTCTCTCTTTACTTTACTCTAGTAACCCAAATTGATTTAATATTAAAAATTAGAAGTTTCAATGTCAAAAAAGCTAGTTTTAATAAACATTAAATTTATAGTGCAGGAGTCCCAGTGCCCAGTCAGCAGACTGGTACTAATCCACAGCCTGTTGGGAACTGGTTTGCACAAGCAGTGGGTTAGCACATGAAACTCCATTTGCACAAGCGGCAGGCACACACACACAAAACCATATCTCCACCCCTCCCGCCACTGGTCCGTGGAGCCAGAAAGGTTAGTGATCGCTGCTATAGCATATGTGTTATTTATATGTTGCCAAATAATATTGCCAAGTTATATTATATATAGATATATTATAGATAATATATCTCGTGACCTGTCAAAACCGCGCTCGACTAAGCTGCGCCCGATTAAACCGCGTCGCTGACGTCATCAACAAGGCGACAACAGCCAGCGCGGAGAAAGAAGGGCGCTTTAAATAGCGCTTTGAAAGCAAGCCGATTCAATTTAAGATAAGGGTTAGGTTTAGGATTAGCTTTAGGGTTAGGTTTAGGGTTAGGTTAAGGGTTAGGGTTAGGTTTAGGGTTAGGTTAAGGGTTAGGGTTAGGTTTAGAGTTAGGGTTAGGTTTAGGGTTAGATTAAGGGTTAGGTTTAGGGTTAGGTTTAGGGTTAGGTTAAGGGTTAGGGTTAGGTTTAGGGTTAGGTTAAGGGTTAGGGTTAGGTTTAGAGTTAGGGTTAGGTTTAGGGTTAGATTAAGGGTTAGGTTTAGGGTTAGGTTTAGGGTTAGGTTAAGGGTTAGGTTTAGGGTTAGGTTTCGGATTAGGGTTAGGGGGGTTAGGTTTAGGTTTAGGGGTTAATTTTAGGTTTAGGGTTTACAGCGTGCTTCTATCTCTGCGCTGTTGTCGCCCTGTTGATGACGTCAGCTACGCGGTTTAGTCGGACGCGGTTTAGTCGAGCGCGGTTTTGTGGTGGAACCAATATATCTATGTATTTATTATACTGTTTAACCACTGCAATCTTACAACTGTGGGTGGTGTACAACAAAGAAACAAAAAATAAATCACTTATTAGAAATGTAACAGTATTATATATCTAGAGCAGAGGTGTCAAACACAAGGCCAGTGGGTTGGATCCGACCTGCGATATGGTTGGATCCAAGCCAAGGGGCCATCCTGGAAAATGTAAGGGGCGGGCTAACATTGCTTCGGCTTAATCTACCCAGTGTGGCTTCGGCCCGGTCTACCCAGTGCAAAGAGTAAACATCAGGCCAGCCTGGCTTCAGCCCGGTCTACTCAATGTAAGAAGGAAACAGTGGGCCAGAAGTTTGGGGAACGGCGTCAAGCTGGCCACTCCCACCTCCTTCCCCCCGAGGTTAACCACAACCCTGATGCAGCCCTCAATGAAATTGAGTTTGACACCCGTGATCTAGAGGAATGCACCAATCAGTTGAAACCCAAATATTGCTCAAAAAAAAAGAACCTTTCCACTCTCTTATTGAATACAGTAAGGGAGAGCGATTTCTGAACTTCCTAGTCAAGATAATACATTCCTTAATATGGGGGCCACCTCCCGGCTTCTCCATGTCTGATGAATCTTGTATGAAGAAAGGACTCTTAGGAGTCCTTCCTAAGAGTTTAAAGTTAACCAGATGGTTAAAAATTATATACGACAAGGCAAGCAACTTCTCTGGTGACCGAAAAAGTGCCCTTTTTTCACGGCAACTGTAAGTTGAAAGATATACAAAAGCTACTTCTATGCAAAGTGTCTGACTTGAATTCGTTTCACAAAAGCTGCTATCTATAGTGAAAATGAAATAGGTAAATTACTTTTATTATCGACATCTTTTCAGATAAGATCAGAGGCTCAATTGCGCATTTGTGGCCACTTTTTTTTTGGTTCCCTCTGCAAATGTCCCTATGAACAGGCACACATAAACCCATTTATCTGAATTATGTTTAAAATAATCCCATTCTAAATATATCTAGGTGATGGTATTTCTCATGTCTCTCATTAGAATGTTTCCATAGCAGAGTTTCCATAGGACTAATATGGTTTTTCTAGATTATGTTTCTATGTGATGTGTTGGCCAATCGTGGGACGACAAAACCGCGCTGGTCAAAATCGCGGCGATAAAATCGCGGCGCTAAAGCCGCGATGTCATCACCGCCGCGACAACAGTGCAGCAACAGAAGGGCGCTTTAAAACGACGCCACGGCAGAAAGCCGACTTCATTTAAGGTAAGCGTTAGGATTAGGTTTAGGGGTTTGTTTTAGGGTTAGGTTTAGGGTTAGGGTTAGGTTTAGGTTTAGGGTTAGGGTTATGGTTAGGGTTAGGTTTAGCGTTAGGTTTAGCGTTAGGGTTAGGGTTAGGTTTAGGGTTAGGTTTAGGGTTAGGTTTAGGGTACTAAGTGCTTGAGAATGCGCGATTTTGCCCTCCGCGATTATGTCATCGCGGTAGGGTCGCGTTTTTCCTTAGCGCTTAGAACGGCGCGAATTAGTCTTCGCGCTTATGTCTCCGCGCAGAAGTGCTTCGCGGATTTGTGGTGGAACCTTGGCCAATAGTCCAATAGAAAGAAGACAGAATGTCATATGTTTCAAAATGTCACATGTTTCAAAAGAAAGGTTTTAGAAATGGTACTATTTTTATATTTTGCAGAAACTTAAAAAAAAATATTTATTAATGCTCAGCCTCACAATTTTGAAACCATCACAAATATTGCTATAAGGCCAGGCCATATTTAAATTTTTTTATTAAGCAGAAATGTTTCTATCTGCAACTCTTTTTATTATTACACTATTACCATTTGCAAGATGACATACGTATAAAATGCCATACTTAGATATAATAAACTTTTATATCTCAAGAAATGAATTGGAAGGTGGAGACCCTTTGAGAGCTGTATGCAACAACATTTCATTTTAATGAATGGCGATTAGTGTATAGAATGAGAATGTATGTTTAAAAATACAGCATGAAGCAATGCCTATATTTGTTATCTGACAGATGTTGTGTAGATTTAGACAATTTAGATCTGAAACTGAGGACCTTTGGATGTAACTTCTCTCAGTTTTAGCCAGCATTACTACCTAAAGTCAAACACAACTGGAGGCAGATGGTGTGTGTGTGTGTGTAAATCTCAGGCTACATGGTTTTTGATCATGACCTCATCCTCTCCACCTTGCAGATGTTGGTCAATGGACATCCCTGACTGTGTAGGGTGCAGATTGAGTAAATATTTGGGGTTGGGTGGAGGGAAGGGGGTACATGCGTGTTCCTTTGAGTAAGTCTTGACTCTTGGTAACTACATAGACTAGCGCCTGTAGTTTTCTTAACAAGATTTTCAGAAATGGTTTCCCATTACCTTCCTCATAGAGATGAGAAAGCCAGATGGCTTTCTACCTAAGGCAGGACTAGGATTCATTGTCTCTTGGTTTCTATCCAGTGTCTTTAACCACCACACATCAATGGGTCACACGGGGAAGTTAGAATAGGCTTGTTAAAAAAGAAACATTAGTTACTCATAGTCAGAATTAAAATAAAAAAAATCAATTCTGCAGAGGGAAATGTTAACCCCAAAGTATGCTCTGTTGGAGTGCCATGCACATATAACACCGTAGATCACCTGAATAATTTAATCCATTGTCATTATGATATCAGCCTTTGCTCCAAATACTCACATGAATGGTTTATCTCATGCAGAATTAAACTATCTAATGTGTCTTTGGAGGATATGTTAAGATGGCCTTACCCAGAAGCTATCACTTACAATGAATGGTTTTAACTGATATACTTCTATATAACCTTCTATCAGAGCAGCTATGAACAGACAGTTTACAGGTTTACCAATTGCTTCTAATTCAAAGGTATTAACATTAAGTCTATTGTCAAGCTTTTTATTTATTTATACACACCAGATGCCTGTCATAGCAAAGAGAAAACAATGCTATGTAATCATTCAGGAGGCTGGTGAAGACGACAAAGAGCCTCTGATTATATTGCACTCTATTTATTCCTACCAATGGTCTGCTGTAGCATATAATAACACAAGACATTTGGAATAGGGCATTGTGACCTAATCATGAAATATAATACTGTACATATCTACTCAGAAATAAAACTCAACTGAGTTCCAGTGGGCTTTTATACATGTGTATAACATTGCAGCCTAAATTGAGGTTTCATGTGATATTTGAAACAGAAATCATACACCCTTTTAGATGTGGTTATAAAAAACAAATCCATTAAATAGGTTGTAGACACATTTGGTTTGTAGATACATTTTTAACTAATGAATATTAAATTTCATATAGTTCCACGAAGGCTTTGAACTTATAATTTAAAACAAACCTTCACCAATAAAACACATATATCTAAGTAAGTTCTCAGTAAATAGTTACATGCAAGGATAAACACTTGTGTCAAATTCTATGTCTCAATGAATTTCTATGTAAAAAAAAAGCTCACACAACCTCTACATGGTAAACTTACACACCACATCTTTCTGCAAATTTGATGCCAGTTTACGATTTGTGTGAAAGTGTTTATAGATTCAAAATAAGAAAACAATGCATATGGCAGGTACAGAAATTTGTATGGACAGCCTAGCAATAATTTTACAGTTAAGTACAAGCATGAAATATCCCCCTTACCTTTAAGCATTACATTTTAATCAGGCCCAAAGTGGGTTTTGACGATGTTTCTGTTTTGCTTATGGAAGCCTGATCAATACCACCCAAAAGTTGGATTATAACCAGAGGTGGGTTCCTACCAGTTCGCACCTATTCAGTAGAACCGGTTCGTCAAATCTACCGAACCAGTTAGAAGAGGTTCCACCAGTGGACCTGGAAAGCAGGCCAAACCTACAGAAGAGGTTCCAAAAATTTTTGAAACCCACCACTGGTGGGTGTGTAATGTCCCGCAGTTACCTATGCATTAATAATGATCTAGTAATATTTCCTTATACATTTTAGGGAGCTTTCCTTACATAATACTTTTGGATTTCTAATTTCTGTTTCTGCTAGTTGGCAATTGCTAAAACCAATCCCACGTGAAAAAGTATTCAAAGCCTTCTTGATTTTAATTGTCAATTTATTTATTCCTGCACATTGTAATATTTATTCATTTACATATCTCTGTTTTTCCACTGTTGTGCAAACACAATTCCAGCAGCTGCTAACATGTGTAAAATTAAATATATATTATACTCCCTTTCAAATAGCCAACAAAATATTTCTGGTTTTAATTCCATATTTTGCTTTATGATTGCTTCTAACCACTAACTTCTGAATAGCTACGTGGACCGACCTAAGTACTAATTCATAATTTCATATCCGGTCACATGGGCGACAAGCCACTCCCATCCAGTCACATGGGCAGCAAGCCACTCCCATCCAGTCACATGGGTGGCAAGCCATTCCCACAAAGGAGGCCACACCCACAGAGTAGGTTCCAACAATTTTGAAACCCACCACTGATTATAACCCAATCCCCTAAATTGCTGGCTCTCCTGGTGTGCATACCAACACAAACCTCTTCTCTCAGTCATAACGTGGTTGGTTTTTGTTTTTGTTTATTGTTAGACTCTACCCCCCCATGTCATATCAACAAACAAGAGATAAAAAGAAACAATATTTGGAGCAACCATATTTAATGAGACTTTTTCTTGAATGGAGGGACATGCAAAAAGATGTCACTTGATATCTTTAGCATACAGATAGAGAGGAAAAAATTGTCTTGAAATAATAGAAAATACTTGTAGTTCTGGTTTTAGATTTTGGCAGTGGTTTGCTCTCCAAGCTTGTTTTAATTTAGTTTCTGAACGTTTTGTTACCAGACTAGGTAACAAATCATCAGTTTAAAAAAATTGTCTGCCTATATTATTACATTTGCAGGAAATCTATAACAATGACCAATTTTAAGGTGATGTATTTGTGAAAAAGCTCTGTTTTTCTTGTGGATGATTGCCATTAACATTATACTTATTTGCCCCAAGGAAATGGCAGGATCAATAAATAAAATCAAAGAACAGCTTTTATTTATACTAAAAATAATTTATTTGGTGAGAAATAATTTAAATTGGGTTGTTTAATTTTTAAATTCATTACTTAGCCTTTTCTTTAAAATAAACTCTGATCAACTGACCAGAGTTTATTTTAAGAATAAAATAATACCAGAATATCATGTGCAGGTATTTAGTAAAAGCTATGATGATCCCCTTATATAGGATGCAAAATTGCATAATATTGTGGGCTATATTTTGAGTTATATACAATATAGATTTCCATTCATTTCACTGCTTTCTCCTTACATTTTACCACTTACTTCTCAGCTCTTCCATAAATTTCAATAATAAAATATTTCATTAGTGTGAATGCTGTTAATGCATATAAATAATCATAGGTTTTGCTGTTTGTAGAAAGTACTGCCTCTTAGAATTTGTTATCCCTGAGAAATCGGCAAGTCCTTGGGAGTTCTACTGGTTGTAATGAACCGTCTGCTCCATGTCACAACATTTTCAAGAAGCGGGTAACTGTAGTGGTTTAGACACACCCCTTATCACGTTGCTTATCATACTTTACTGATTGTGGAATGCGCTTGTCTCCCTTTTTTGGTGAGATTTCTTAGTCTTGGGTATGCTAGGAGTGAAGTGCTTCAGAAAATACACGGGGCGCTTTACAAGGAGACTCGAATATCACCCAAGACTCTGGTTTTATTCTAAGAAAGGTCCCGTTAGGCCTCAGGAAAACAGATCCTCTCTATCTGGCACAGCCACAATTGAGATAGTAAGCGTAACATGATAATGCACAAATGTTCTGCTTGGCATTTTACATGACAAAAATAAAGACAGTGCCCGGCTTGAAAGTCACCCCAGAAGATATGTTATCAAGGCAGCAAATGGAAGGGGTGTCGCTCACAGGCACCTGTTAATAAGCGAGCAGTTTTAAAATTGATGATCTATGTAAAGGCAAATTCTTTTGGGAGGTTATCTCAGACACATATATGGCATGTAACATTCCTCTCACTCGCTGTTCTCTTGTGGTATGGAGGAAGTTGACAATATCACACATGTGCTGCTTCCCTGAAATTTGTATTTGGATTTCGTCAAAATTTTATTGTTATTTTTCTATCAACAATCTTAGATAATGCAGTAGAGCATTATCACCCAGTTTTTCTATTAATCAACAAAAACTTCCAGGACAGCTGCAATGCCACCAGATTTTGCTACTTTGTTTCAATCTCTCATTGTTGTGACTTTTTAACTGGGTAACACAGTGCAACACGAGGCAACATTTTTTTGAACCAAGGGAGCTCAAATGGGCTAACTTAGTACATAATGTCTCCAAAATCTAGGACCAGGAAATAAATTTGGAGAAGATATGGCTGTTTCATTGTTGCTGCTGCCTGTTCTACTGATTTAGTCACATGATCCTCATTTGTCCCCATTTTGACAATTTCCCGGCCAATCTCACAATCACTCACTCACTCCCCACACAGCAGCAGCCACTTATCTTCCTGCGGGGAAGGGGAAGGAAGAAGGAAGGGAAGGAAGGAAGGAAAGACGGAGGGAGGGAGGGAAGGAAGGAAGGAAGGAAGGAAGGAAGATGTTCCTTGCCAGATTTCCACAAAGAAACTCAATGAGGAAGCCAGCAGGAAATGGAAAGTCATTTCTACTCCCACAGCTTTTCCCCCACCTTTGCTCATTCTGTTTTTCTATTTAGGTAAGGAAATATCTCTGAAACAATGACCCAATGGGGCACGGGTTGTCTAGTCCTTCTTAAAGTTCAAATTCCAACTATATAAACATTGGTAGGGGGGTTGTAAATGTTTTTTTGTTGGTTGAGACTGTAATAAAGTTTTTATTACTGGACTACTGCAACGTGCTCTACATGGGGCAGCCCTTGAAGAGTATTCGGCAACTTCAGCTTGTCCAGAATGCAGCTGCGCGAGCGATTGTGGGTGCACCTCGGTTCACCCACGTAACACCTATCCTCCGCGAGCTGCACTGGCTGCCTATTGGTCTCCAGATACGCTTCAAGGCGCTAGTCGTCACTTATAAAGCCCTTCATGGTATTGGACCTGGGTACTTGAGAGACCGCCTACTGCCAATTACCTCCACTAGACCAATTAGATCCCACAGACTAGGCCTCCTCTGAATTCCATCCGCCGGCCAATGCCGACTGACGACTACTCAGAGGAGAGCCTTCTCTGTGGCTGCTCTGACCCTCTGGAACGAACTCCCCGTGGAGATTCGTACCCTCACCACCCTCCAGGCCTTCCGCATAGCCCTTAAAACCTGGCTGTTCCGATAGGCCTGGGGCTAAAGATTCGCTGCCCCTATCTCGAATGGTATGATTGTTGTGCTTTTTAACTATGTATAGTTTTGTGTTCTTGTTAAACTGTTTGTATCCCCCCCTTCCCTTTTTGAGTTGTGAGCCGCCCTGAGTCCCCTTAGGGAAAAGGGCGGCATACAAATGAAATAAAACTCTAAACTCTAAACTCTCTTTATATAGCATCCCTAATGAGTAGCCTAGGTATGGATTTTCCCTGAATTTTGGTTTTCAGACACACAGCCCTATCTTATCTATGAAAGTTAATCAGAATTATTTCCAGATAAGAAAAGGATTGTTTGGCTACCATTCTGTGCACTTGTCTGGGAGTGCAAGACACACCTCTTGTCCTGTTGCCTTGCATTCTTTTATTCTACAGTTTCATTTGTGAAACCGAGTATTGAAATCAGATAACACCCCCTGAATAAATGAACAGGAATACGCTTAACAGGGGTAACTTTATACAAGATGGGTTTACTAATGGATGAGTTCTTTGTGAATGCAAAAATGGGAGGGAGGGGGAAGAACTGGATTCTCTTTGGCCCTCAAGTGTACAACTTGTATTTTCCTGATAATTGAAGTTATGATTTACTACTCTGCCTGCAGCAATTTCCAATCTATTGAAAGACAAATCTGAAATAAGAAAGCAATGGGGGAATTTAACTTTTTATATTAGGAAAAAATTAATCGGAATTCTAATTCAAATAGAATGCTAGAATGATGGGCAATGGGAATAACAGAACAGAATAAGAGATTTGGAAGGGACCTTGGAGGTCTTCTAGCCCAACCCCTTACTCGGGCAGGAAACCCTATACCAGTGGTTCTCAACCTTCCCAATGCCACGACCCTTTAATACAGTTCCTCATATTGTGGTGACCCCAACCATAATATTGGTGTCTCGGTTCCTAAGACCATGAAAAATACATGTTTTCCGATGGACTTAGGCGACCCCTGTGAAAGGGTCATTCGATCCCCAATGGGGTCCCGACCCACAGGTTGAGAACCACTGCCCTATACCATTTCAGACAAGTGGCTGTCCAATCTCTTCTTAAAAACTTCCAGTGATGGAGCACCAACAACCTTTAGAGGCAAGTCGTTCCACTGATTAATTGTTCTAGACTAGAGCACTATCGTAGAAGACAAGGGCAATGGCAGTGCTGCTGTTTTACACACCAGACTTCAAACCTCAGTGCCAGCTGTAAACTGAACAGAAGACTCATTAAATTAGTCAGAGATCCCACCAGCAGACTCAATAAGTAAGATCTGCATGGGGAGTGGGATGCAGTCTCCTTCCACCAGGATGTATATTCAGAATATTTTGTTACCAAGATTGTTGTTGAGTATGATAGGGCACGTAATGTACTCTGAGCACTCGAAAATATCATCAATGCCAAGTTAGTAGCAGGACTGAATCCAGAGATCTCATAAACAGCCTCTGCTCCTGAGACACTCTGCTTGGGGGTGGGGCTATGTTTGTATATGACCCTTGTGGTCTCATAACCTCTTTCCCGACAGTTGGAAAGTCTTCTAAAATAGCATATGAAGCAGTGGTGGAACTCTAATGACTTCATCATAAGTTCACCAGCCATTTTGTTAGTAGTACATATACTTTAGATCCATGCAATTATGACAGAAGCTAGACTAGATTTATGATATTAACATATTGGAGGCATTAAAATTTGAATGTTCTCAAATTCAAAGAGTTCTTAAGAGCAGCAATAGCAATAGCAGTTAGACGTATATACCGCTTCATAGGGCTTTCAGCCCTCTCTAAGCGGTTTACAGAGTCAGCATATCGCCCGCCAAAGTCTGGGTCCTCATTTCACCCACCTCGGAAGGATGGAAGGCTGAGTCAACCTTGAGCCGGTGAGATTTGAACCGCCGAACTGCAGATAGCAGTCAGCTTGAAGTGACCTGCAGTACTGCACTCTAACCACTGCGCCACCTCGGCTCAATTGAGAATCAATTGAAAATCATCTGAAGACGATAAAATCATATGCAGTACAATGAAAATAGCACAGGAGCTAAATACGTCACAATATTTTAAGAGGTTGGGTTAAAATAGAATTGTCTTTGCTTAATGAAAAACCTTCTATAGCAGGGTTGTCAAACTCCCAGCCCATGGGCCAGATGTGTCACACACTGGCCACCCCCACCCCCAGTTTAGAAAAGGAGAAACAAGTCCCGATAAGTCACGTGACGCTGGCTTGATGGCGTGAGTTTGACACCCCTGTTCTATACGAATAAGAATCCTCTGAGGAGCCATGTGAAAAAATTTCCCAAAAAAATTGCAAGTTATAATTAAATTATCTTTGGTTGCTGTGCAGCCTTTGCTCATGTCAGAATATGGAGGCATTACCAGACCAATTTCTGGGGGTGACCTCTTGGCTCCTGGCAGATTTATAGCTTTTCATATACAAGGGTCAAAAGTATTGTAAAAGTTAGTCTCAACTCTTTGGAAAATATTTAGAAATGAACTGAGAAACATTGTTGAAGAACATTGGCCAATCTCTAAGAATTTTTCAAAGGAAGTTAACATAGGGCAAACAAGGTTGCCAGTCAGAGATAATGATGTTTGTCCAGGGGAATTCACACAACAGACCTCTCTCTAGTTACCGAAGGGAACTTTGGCTATAGATACCACTTAGAACTCTGGTAACCAATTTGTATTTATCAACACTCCTGGACTGGAAACTTGATTCTTCTTGGAGGAATGGAATACTGCCAGGACATGTTGGGCAAAACTTCTCTGGATCAGAAAGGTGATTACATAAATTCAAACTGATGATATATATAAAAAAGAGGAAACATGATAATTTATGACAGTGGTGGGTTTCAAATTTTTTAAGAACCTCTTCTGTAGGTGTGGCCTGCTTTGTGAGAGTGGCTTGCTGGCCATGTGACCAGGTGGGAGTGGCTTGGCAGTCATGTGACTGGGTGGGCATGGCCAACTTGTAAAATGTGTTGAAACTCACTTAACAATGCTCTTGCTTAGCGACCAAAATGTTGGCTCAGAAACTCTGGCCGTTGAAGCATGCAAGTCTTAAAGCTGTCAAGTTACAAGACCCTTGCACCCCTAACCCTTTAGAAAAAAAAACCCAGGGGTGTTCAAACTTGACAGCTTTAAGACTTGTGTGCTTCAACAGCCAGAATTCCTCCTCCAGTCATGTTGGCTCAGGAACTCTGGCCGTTGAATCACACAAGTCTTAAAGCTGTCAAGTTACAAGACCCTTGCACCCCTAACCCATTAGAAAAAAAACCCCAGGGGTGTTCAAACTTGACAGCTTTAAGACTTGTGGACTTCAACTCCCAGAATTCCTCCTCCAGTCATGTTGGCTCAGGAACTCTGGCCGTTGAATCACACAAGTCTTAAAGCTGTCAAGTTACAAGACCCTTGCACCCCTAACCCATTAGGAAAAAAAAACCTAGGGGTGTTCAAACTTGACAGCTTTAAGACTTGTGGACTTCAACTCCCAGAATTCCTCCTCTCACTCTTCATCTTGATGATGTGAGGACAGGCAGGGGGAGGGAGCTGGAACCAGTTCTAAACGGCACTGTAGATTTGTGGAACCTCTTCTATAGGTTAGAACTGGCAGGAGCCCACCCCTGATTTATGATGCCATAATGCCAATCTGCTCTTTTGCCCAACTGTTTGATGCAAGTATGCAAACTTACATTGCAGCATTGTGACGCAGAGTCTCATTTGCTTTTTTTGGCCTATTGGAGCATTCGGCAAGCATAATATGGCAAGAAATGGACGATGCTATGCTTCTTCTAGCGAAGGAAAAGTCCATCTCTTGCCCCTTTTCCTATCAGAAGTATTGTACAATTCGGTTCCACCACAAATCCGTGAAGCCCTTATCCGCGGAGACATAAGCGCGAAGACTAATTCGCGCCGTTCAAAGCGCTAAGGAAAAACGCGACCCTACCGCGATGACATAATCGCGGAGGGCAAATCTGCGCATTCCCAAGCACTCAGTACCCTAACCCTAACCCTAACCCTAACCTAACCCTAACCCTAACCCTAAACCTAACCCTAAACCTAACCCTAAAACAAACCCCTAAACCTAATCCTAACCCTTACCTTAATTGAAATTGGCTTTCTGCCGTGGCGCCGTTTTAAAGCGCCCTTCTGTTGCCGCGCTGTTGTCGTGGCGGTGATGACGTCACGGCTTTAGCGACGCGATTTTATCACCGCTATTTTGACGAGCGCGGTTTTGTCGTGCCACGCTACAATTCTGCTGTGTTCTGGGGGAGGGTAGATTGTTATGGCAGATGGAAAATGCTGTAACAAGTTTCTCCTTTCCTTTTTTCAGGGTTAGATGCTGGTGTTCAAGGATATGTGTTTCAACCTACTTTGTACAACCTGATCCTCATTACAAGTAGTTTTAAAGTAACAACGTGGTTCGATACAATAAAGAGTCAAATTGCACTTTCTTCAACGACTTTCATAATTGCAAAACTTTCCCACTATGTCCTTTCTGAAGAAAAGAATTTCTAGCTAAGTACATAAGTGACTTTTTTTTGTCCCAGACGTTCTTTAGTAAATTGCATTTTTTCATTCCATGAGACTAAACAGCTCTTTTACAGGGGAAATTCAGAGAATGTTCTGAATTTTTAAAAAAACTTTAGTAGCAAGGTTTATATTCTACCCCTGATTAAACATTCTCTGGAAAATTGGAATAACCTTTAGGCTAGAGGTTTTAAACAATGCAGAACCATAATCTCCTTAAAATGATAAACAAATGTGCCTTACCATACAGAAAACTAATGCTTTCATTGAGAAAGCAAGAAAAAGGATATGTATATGTAATTATAGATATTGAATCAATACAAATATCATAATTGCCAATGGACTTGTAGAAGCAAAGCAGGGAACAAGGCCCAGAACAATTCTGTCAGTCTGTCTGTACAAGTTGGATCAATTAAAATAAATTTTATTTCTGATTATTTTATTCATGAATATAGCATAGGCGAAACTTTTGCTTATCACTGATTGGATGCAGATTGCGAGATGTAACAATATCTATTTCTCTTTCCTTAACTCAAACTGCCCAACTTAAAATTTTGCAAGTTACAGGATGTTGGAATATCCAGGCCAGCTGGAAATTTTAAAGACAGATCCTAATACATCTAGATGGAAAAGACTGGCAGCAAGATATGTCAATGTACTGTACTGTATTTTTCCCCCATCTGTTTAATCCTGTCTGATTATTGGAGACTGCCTGGACAATCCCTTGCAGTTTTATTGACAAGATTTTTCAGAAAAGCTTTCTTAGGGCTGAGACAAAGAGAATGGCCCAGAGTCACCCAGATGGCTTTGTAGTGAAGTCAAGAGTAGAACTTAAGATCTACAGCTTTCTACTTGATGCCTGAACTACTATATGAAACTGGGCCTTATGGAATGTAATACATTTTATTTATTATAACTATAATAAATCTATTATTAACTATAATAAATCTATTATTAAATATAATAAATCTATTATTAAATATAACAAATCTATTATTAAATATAATAAATCTATTATTAAATATAGTAAATGAAATTTTAATAAATATTATTTATTATATTTCATTCATTCATTCATTTATTAAATTTATAGGCCGCCCAATCCCGGAATCTCTAATTTCTCCCCCCCTCCCCATAATTCTGGAATTTGCAAAATACTTTAGATAAAATTCTCACCTAAAATAAAAATAATTGCTGGGATTTTTTGTTGTCCTTTAAGTAATTATGTGCCATATAATGCTTGAGGTTTACAGGTACCAGTTCAATAATATGCATGTAGTTCCATTGATAATGAATATCATACCAGTAAATATATAAAAAAAATATGTAGGGTGAAACTCTTTTTCAGAAAGTTGTGAATGCTCTCTAAATTGCTGACCAAATGGTAACCTGATGTGTTTCTTCTAGGCCAGTATTCTGGGCGAGCTTTAACACCCACAATGTTATTTATCACTTGTTGACAGATGCAAGCCATTTCAAGCATTCTTGTAAGGTCTATTTTAAGGCAAGCTAGGAGCTCACATTTTGGAATTAACACAGAATAGATATGTATGGATTGTGGGAGCTGTATCTTGTCTGCCAAATAAAACACTTCGCATGTAAGATATGCCTGCTTCTTTCAGGTACAAAACCGTAGTTGGTTAATGGTCTAAAAACACTGCCAAAAGCATTCAAGCAGGGCCCTGCTGTCATAATTACACCAGAGATGTGGTAATCGCTTGAAGCAAGGGAAAATTCACCTCTGGAAGCTATTTCCTAATGTAGTGCAATGATCAAACGTTTACTTCCATTAGTTCCAATGGTTTCTGTCCAGAAAGGTTATAATTTAGCTGTTCTGTGAAAAATGCCACATGAATCTAAAAAGGTTGCATTAGTGTAATGTAAGTGTATGCGCCACCCCCCCATCCCCCTTGAAAGATGTTGGAGGCTTCAACGACTGCAGAATTTTGGTTAGACTTGTTTTCTATGGAGCCATAACTCCAAAGGCTCAACTTACATTGAACTTGACTTTAAACTACATTAAACTCCCAAACCAATTTTAAGATCTGGAGAGTTCTCTTGAAATCTCTAAACCCAGACATACCATATATATCCCAGGACTAGAACGGTCCTAATTTTGCATTCTAGTCCTGGTGTCTTGGCCAATTCAGGAAAAAAAGTCCCAGAAAGTATGGCTCTTCAGACTACAAAGTGGGAGTAAAGATTTAGCTATGTGTTAAATTGTCTCTCTTGGCCTAGTCAAAAAAACTGGGGCAGGTAATAGAGGAGTGAGCTTCTAAAGTGGCTAAACCTATGCTCTCCCTTTGTCTAGAGGCACATGGGTTTAATCATCCGTCACCGCAAACCAGGGACGTGCAGTCACTAGAGGCAAGGGAGGCGGAGCCTCACCAGTCTCCTCAGGAAAAAGAAAGAAATTTAAATATATTTTTTTAAATAATTAAAGCCAAGATAGTTGCTACCAGATTCCAGCTCACAGTGGCTTGGTGTCTGTTTAGTGTTAACCAAAGCAGGAGGCGAGAGAACTCAGGGCTGGTGGGGTGGTGGCGGCGGCAGCAGCAGCGGCTACTTTAAGCGCTCCCTTGTCTCACAGCCGGGGCCGCTCCGGGCCACCGGCCGCTGACACGTGCTCCTGCAAGAGCCTCTGCGTAGTGCCGGGAGGCCGCGGAGAAGTTTCGTTCCGTTTCTCACTCAGCCTTCCCCCAGAGGCGATCCAGGACTTCCAGCGGCGGAGCTTGGAGAAGCAGCGGGTGCAGGCTGGGACAGCGGGGGGGACAGCGGGGCACTTTGCATCGCGGGAGCCACCAAGCGCCTTTGCTGCAGACCCGGGCGCTTGGTTGCTCCCGCGATGCAAAGCCCCCCCCCCGCCGAGGCCGACCGCTGCCCTGCTGAGCTGTTTCGCAAAAGGATGCCCAGCTGAGCCTCACCAGGTATAAACCTCACCGCACGTCACTGCCGCAAACACACATTTCATGTCCAAATTAGCGTCATCTTACACTACCATCCTACCTATGCATTCAGGAAGATCTTCTCCAGGATTCAACAGAAGTATGTTGTGTTTTTACAAAATACAGGGCCTCTTTTGTCGGTGGTCTCCCAGTTTGAGGGAGTGCTACAACTAAAGTATTTTGGATTTTTAATCTGCCTGGGTATTTTTAAAACCATTGTTTTTATTTGGTTTTCCTGGTTAGCACTTTTGGGTGCCTCTGAATTTAATATACAGTACTTAAATAAATGATTCATATTACTGAAATTTATTTTAAATCCATACATGCCATCCTGAGATACTTTTGCTTTTGTGGATAAAAATGCAATTTAAAATAATTATAGTGCATACATAACACCTGAATGCAGGGATGGCTGCTGGGGGTTCGCAGGGGTTCGGGAGAACCTTTAGCTAAGATTCCATTCAGTTTGGAGAACCTCCAAATCCCACTCCTGGCTGGCCCCACCCACCACACCCCTCCCCTCCCGGAAGTCCCCAAGTGGTCCGTTTTTGATGCAGGAAATAGCAATAGCAATAGCAGTTAGACTTATATACTGCTTCATAGGGCTTTCAGCCTTCTCTAAGCGGTTTACAGAGTCAGCATATTGCTCCCAACAACAATCTGGGTCCTCATTTTACCCACCTCGGAAGGATGGAAGGCTGAGTCAACCCTGAGCCGGTGAGATTCGAACAGCCAAACTGCAGAACTGCAGTCAGCTGAAGTAGCCTGCAGTGCTGCATTTAACCACTGCGCCACCTCGGCTCTTAGGAAAATGCAGGGTGCATGCGGAGGCTCAAGGAGGGCGAAAAAAGGATCCTATTGGAAGTTAGGGAAGGCCAGAAACGGGCCTGTTTTCAGCCTCCAGAGGGCCTCCCGAGCCTGGGGAGGGCAAAAACTCCCCCGGCCGTGGTGCAGAAGGCTGACTAGGCCACGCCCATCATGGCCACGCCCACCCAGCAACTGGGCAGAGAGCCCCTTGCTAAAAATTTTGAAGCCCACCCCTGCCTGGATGTATGCATATTGTTTTCTTTATAACAGTGTTTCCCAAACTTGGCCACTTGAAGATGTCCGGACTTCAACTCCCAGAATTCCCCAGCCAGCATTCGCTGGCTGGGGAATTCTGGGAGTTGAAGTCCGGACATCTTCAAGTGGCCAAGTTTGGGAAACACTGCTTTATAAGAATGAAGTTCCATCTAAAACCTTGTGAGGCTGTTTATTCTTTATACTTAGTGGTAAAGAACAGAAAACATACTGTAAATGATATAAAATGTTTTTTCTATTCCAGTTTAAAAAATTTTAAAAAATCACCACAACTTTTCACAGTAGGAAATATTGCTTTTCTAACAACCAGGATTAATCTTTGTGTCAGGAAAAATACCTCATGTGAAGATTCACTCTGCAGCCAATGCTTTCCTGGGAAATATTTAGGCAGCTAAAACGGGCAGCGCAACACTAAGCAGAAATGCTTCTGTTCCGCTTCCAACCATCAGGCTAAGGAAGACTTTTACGCTGCCTTCACTTATCAAGCTGTAAACTGTTTTACAGGGATGCTAGTTATCTTCCTTTGGTTTCCCTTGTCAGAAGCGCACTGGAGTTTGTATAGAGTTTTGTGATGCTCAGATGTTGAGCAGAAATGCACCGTTTGACCTCTTTGCCAGCCAGCCAATTCGCTCTCTACAGAGAGCTCCATAAAACAAAACATATGTCTCTTTTCCTGTTATTTTAGAGCCCATCCTCAAATCCACTCGGCATTGACTGTATCTGTCTCAGATTCAGTCCCTGATATAAAAATTGCAATTTTTACTGTTCTTCCCACAACGGGAACTATGTAACTTGCATCATCTTAACAGAGAGAGAGAGACAGAGACAGAGACAGACAGAGAGAGACAGACAGACACAGACAGACAGACAGAGAGACAGAGAGACAGAGACAGAGACAGAGAGAGAGAGAGAGAGAGAGACAGAGAGAGAGAGAGACAGAGACAGAGAGAGTGAGAGACAGAGAGAGACAGAGAGACAGACAGAGAGACAGAGAGAGACAGAGAGACAGACAGAGAGAGACAGACAGAGAGACAGACAGAGGGAGAGAGACAGGGAGAGGGAGAGAGACAGAGAGAGAGAGGGAGAGGGAGAGAGACAGAGGGAGAGAGACAGAGAGAGAGACAGAGAGAGAGACAGAGAGAGAGAGAGAGACAGAGAGACACAGAGAGAGACACACAGAGAGAGAGAGACAGAGAGAGAGACAGAGAGAGACAGAGACAGAGAGAGAGACAGAGACAGAGAGAGACAGAGAGAGACAAAGAGAGAGACACAGAGAGAGTGAGAGACAGAGAGAGAGACAGACAGAGAGAGACAGAGACAGAGACAGAGACAGAGAGAGAGAGAGAGAGAGAGAAAGAAAGAAAGACAGAGACACAGAGAGACAGAGAGAAAGATTTGATCAATTTTGCTTAATCCTGGAAGACCAGATTAAAAACATGGATTGAAAATAAATGAATTGCTAAGGAAACACACACAAAACCCACACTCACATACACAGAGCATATTGTGGGCTGCAAATGGTTTTGCAATAAGGTGATCTGGTATGGAAAGTCCCCGTTTAAAATGCCAGCCAGCCAGACATATTTCTTTGTAAGGTTCTGTTCGTTGGCTTATCCAGTTTTATCTTTCCCTCTCCAAGTTAGTCGCTTTCCCCTTAAATCTTCCCCACTTTTCAATACTACTTCTGCGTAGATGAAATCTTCCACTTAGGGTTGAAGTTCAACCAGTCCCAACGTTGGGTCAATTTGGGAAGAGAGTATAAATTGAGGCAAAAACATTTATCACTGTTGTACACAAGTAATTTTATTTTACAGATTTGTCATCTTAGGAAGGCAAAATTTGCTTTTGCGATTCCTCCCACCCCCCCCCTCCATAATTTTCACAAGAGTCGTAATGAGGCCTTCCTGCAGTTTCAACTTGATCCTACTTGACTTCAGTCTTCCCAGCATGCTGCCCTCTTGAAGTAGCTCTTAAAGGAAACAAATGGAATGGCCAACAGCGTTACAAGATGCTTAAAAGAAGTGATGGTGTTCTGACATTCAAAGAATAAATCAGACCTTCTTTTAGAGTACAAAATGGGGAGTGGGTGGACCTCAAACAAAACAACCCTCAGGCATTTTCCCATTTGTCATTTCAATGAAACTTTTAGAATTATATGGTTTCAAGAGACCTTGGAGCATTTGCAACAGCCACTGGGCTGTTTCATTTATGTTTCTATCCAAATACTTCATCATAGTTTCTCCCCCTTTATATTTCAATTACTGTATATAAGTGTATAATATGCTACTGTGGTTTTTTTTCCTGCGCTATATACTGCTCAAAGAGACGCTGAATGGATGAATATTGTTTCTTTATGCATGGACCTATTTCAATTCAAATATGTAACATCCCGTTCTCGAAATAAGTGTAGGGATATATGGATTGTATATGAATGATACTTTGGGAAGACCATAATTTAATTTGATTTTGCTCTTTGATTAATAATATTTATTTCTAAAATATTTACTCAACATTACGTTAATAGGATTAATAGAGTTCCAAACAGCTGAACTGATTTAGTACAGATGTTCTATGCCAACAGCTGCTAAATCGAAATTTTGGAATGTGTGACACCCCAAAATATAGGTGACTATTATTGTATCATAAACAGTGAGTTATTTATTGGTTACATTTGCATCCTGTAATAAGCAAGGCAACATTTATTTATTTATGTGTCTTACCCACATTTTGTCATTTTAATAAACTTTATTTTACCTTTGCCACAATCCAACAAGGTTATTAGGCTGACAGATAAATACTGTCTTGCAGCCAATTTCAGAGTGATGTGGGATTTGTTTTTCCCATTCTTAACTGAATATGCTAATCCTCACTTTTAGAAATGAACTTCATCATAATGTCATCCAACTCATTCTTTCTCTGAATTTTGCTTCACTTAATGCAGTTCTAGGAAGGAAAAAAAAAGCATATGCAAATCCTCCATCCAGCAATTTGTTCTGCCAGCACAATGAACTCAAGACTGTGAATGTGGCATTTTGTGCAGGATAATTTGGGCTGAGACAACCATGGTGCCTGAGGTGGTGTATAATACGGTTGCTATATTTGCACTGTCTAAAAAAGAGCATACCCCGTAGGGGTGACTGCTGCATGTCATGTGACAGGCATAATATAACTGCTTTATTTATTTATTTACTTAAATAAATAAATTTACCACGAGCTGCACTGGCTTCCCATTGGTCTCCGAGCACGATTCAAGGTGCTGGTTATCACCTTTAAAGCCCTTCATGGCCTAGGACCCGGATACCTACGAGACCGTCTCCTGCCGCATACCTCCCTAAGACCAATAAGATCGCACAGGATGGGCCTTCTCCGGGTGCCTTCGGATGGACAATGCCGGCTGGCGACGCCTCGGAGTAGGGCCTTCTCTGTTGCCGCTCCGGCCCTATGGAATGAGCTACCCCCAGAGATCCAGACCCTACCCACTCTCATGGCCTTCCGTAAAGCTATTAAAACCTGTCTTTTCCGGCAGGCTTAGGGCTGTTGACCTCTTGATTGAGGTCCAGCCCCCCTTTGATTGGGTGCATGTTGTGTTTTCTTCTTAATCTTGTTGTATCTTACTGTTTTAATCCTTTTTTAAAAAATATTTTTCATTTCTGTAAGCCGCCCGGAGTCCTCCGGGATTGGGCAGCCTATAAATTCAATAAATGAAATGAAATGAAATTACTTGCATTTATATCCTGCTTTTTCCTAAGACTTTAAAGTGACTTAGATTCTCCCTTTGTTTTATTCCCCGCAACCAACCTTATATGCTAGGTTGGAGTAGCTCAAAGTCATTTGGAGAGTTATATACAAGTAGTTGTTGTGGCCCAACAGCAGCTGGCTTAGCTGTTGGTGGAATCTGACAGCGATGAACACTGCTCCAGCCATTGCTGACACCGAAGAGACCCCGGGGGGCCATTTCTATGGACTTCCTGACGGACTTGCCTCCATCTTCTGGATTTACCATGGTGTTCGTAGTGGTAGACATGCTGACGAAGATGGTGCATTTTATCCCGTGTCGGGGATTACCGAGAGCTCGCGCCACCGCCCGCATGTTTATCCAACATGTTTTCAGGCTGTACAGCCTACCTGACAGGGTCGTGTCAGACAGGGGAACGCCATTTACAGCCCAGCTTTGGAAAGGGCTGATGAAGGCCTTGGATGTAAAAAATTGCTTGTCCTCGGTGCACCATCCAGAAACCGATGGAGGGATGGAGAAAGTGATCGGGATCTTGGAGCAGTGCCTGCACTGTTTTGTGAACCAGCAGCAAAATGATTGGGTGGACTACCTGGCAGTGGCGGAGTTTGCATCCAATAACTCACAGCACACATCCATGCAAACAATGCCCTTCTTGGCCAATGTAGGGTATCATCCTTGGTTCTTTCCGCTCACACCAATCAACTCACCGGTCCCCGCAGCTAAGGACTTTCTCATCAAGTGGATGCGACGATATCTGGGTAAAGCCAAGGAGGACTATAAGAGAGTCACGGACAGGTCTCGGCACGCGATGCTGGCGTTGACTGTGGGGGATCGAGTTTGGCTGTCCACTAGACACCTTCCGTCAGACTGGCTGGTCAAGAAGTTAGACCGCCATTACCTTGGCCCATTTCCTGTTGAAGCAGTCATCAATCCGGTCACCTATTGCCTGACATTGCCACGTTCGATATGAGTCCATCTGGTCTTTCATCGATCTCTCCTTGTTCCTGAATGGCCAGCTTGTCCTCTTTGCCAACCAGATCATCCCCAGCCAGAACCTCGTGACGATGAGGAACCGCCCGAGTACGAAGTTGACAGTATCAAGGATTCCCGATGGCTGAAAGGACGGTTCCAATAGCTGATTGAATGGAAGGGTTATAGGCCGGAGGATTTTACCTGGGAGGATGCGACCTCCATGCATGAACCTGCTTTGGTGCAGGCCTTCCATGATCAATTCCCATCTAGGCAACACCCTGGAGCATCAGACCCGGGGGAAGGACCCTGCGGTAAGGGATAGTGTTGTGGCCCAACAGCGGCCGGCTGAGCTGTTGGTGGAATCTGACAGCAATGAACACTATGGGACTGCCCTGGAGGCTGAAGAAGACTCTGGGGAGTGTTCAGAGTCAGAGCAGGGATTAGAGAGGCCTGTTGGCCACCAGATGGTGTCTGAGTCAGGGAGCAGTGAGGAAGAACAGAGGGAGGCTGTCCCTGACATATGTATGCATAGGGCTGCGAGGAGGAGGGAGCAGCTTTGGAAAAAGGGTCACAGAAAGAAATAGGAACAGGTGGCTACTGATTGGCCCCACCTGGAGAGCTTATAGGTGGGGCGACGGGAGGGGAATTTTGCAGGAAACAACAATTTACTGATCCAGCCGTAGAGAAAGATTGGGAGAATTTCGTGAGTTCAAGCCTTGTTTCATAGAGATAGCTTTCTGGGCTCCCAGCCAAGGGGTTGCTTATCTCCCTCCTTAGTTGTGGCAGACAGCCAAGTCTGCGTCCGTATATATTGTAGAGGCTTTGGACAGAACAGTAGTCCTCTACTTACAGCATTTTAGTGACTGTTTTAAGTTACAATGGAACTGAAAAAAGTAACTTATGATGTTTTTCACAGTTATGGCCTTTGCAGCATCCCCATGGTCACGTGATCAAAATTCAGACACTTGGCAACTGTTTCATACTTATGACGGTTGCAGTGCCCCAGGGTCATGGGATCAGCTCTTGTGACCTTCTGACGAGCAAAGTCAATGGGGAAGCCAGATTCCCTTTATAACCACGTTGACTAACTTAACAACTGCAGTGATTCACTTAACAATTGTGGGAAGAACGGTTGCAAAATGGGACAAAACACACTTAACAACTTTGCTTAGCAGTGGAAATTTTGGATTCAATTGTGGTCATAAATCAAGGACTACCGGTAGTTTGGCAGGAACTTTGACCTGGGTCAAAGTTCAAGGCTTTCATACTCCCCCATGCCTATACCAGAAATGCCCAAATGCCTTTTTACGTACATACATATTGATTCTTATGCTTTCAAACACAAATTCATCTAAACACTCATATTCTGGTAGTTAGAGACTTTACTCTTCCCGCCTATCTTAATTTACGTGACCTTTGTAATATGGGATTCCCTGAAGTCCTTTCTTTGGGGTGCCTAATTGGATGTCATTATTTTAACGCCCCAAACATCACTTTAAGGGAGCAAGCAACAACCTTGAAACGTAACCCAATGAGACTATTGGATACTTTGTTGGATCCATCAATCCATCTACTTTCTACATGACCCTGTAAAATTTCTGAATGTGGCTCAACTCACTTAAACAGTATTTGAATGAAACTTCTGGCTTGTCTCCTGGAGGCTAAGTGCAGCTCTTGAGAAGAGAACAGTTAAATTAATAGCTTTTGTCTCCATATTATTGAGGGGGAGGGGCAGATAGAACAATGTCAAATAAGAAAGAGCTTTAACTTTGCAACTTTGCAACTTTAATAAGATTTGTATGCCGCCCACTCCCTAGGGACTCTGGGCGGCTCACAACAAAAGTAAAAACATAAAATATTAAAAAACAATTATTTAAAATAAGATATCATCCATTCAATCAAGTGGGGCTGGATTTTAATCAACAGCCCCAGGCCTGCCGGAACAGCCAGGTCTTGGTTGCTTTACGGAAGGCCGGGAGAGTGGTGAGCGTCCGGATCTCAGCCGGTAGCTCGTTCCATAAGGCCGGTGCAGCAACAGAGAAGGCCCTCCCTTGAGGAGCCGCCAGCCGGCATTGTCCGGTCGCCGGCACCCGGAGGAGGCCCAACCTGTGTGATCTTATTGGTCGTTGGGAGGTGAATGGCAGGAGGCGGTCTCTCAGGTAGCCAGGTCCAATACCATGTAGGGCTTTAAAAGTAACGACTAGCACCTTGAAGCGGGTCCGGAGACCAATGGGGAGCCAGTGCAGCTCGCGGAGGATAGGTGTATCCTAGGATAAAGCTAAGATAGCTTTAAGTGAGCCTACTAATTCATAGAGTGACTGGATTTTAATTGGGTTTCCTGATCTGCAGCCCAAGACAGTAACAGATATGTTCTCTAACTTTTTGGTTCTTACAGCTTGAATAAATGCCTCTATTTGCCTCCCGCCACACTTTGCTTTCCCCCTGTTCTGATAACCAGAAAGAAGAAATAGAGTGCTAAGCAATCTGGATTTTAGTTTGCTGGGTGTACATAGAAACATGCATGTACCTACTGTACTTATTTGGGCAGGATCCAAGGGAAGTGTGCAAGGGGATAAAAGAAAAGTCGTGATGGCAGCCACGACTAACTGATCAAAAGGAGAACTATATCTCCTTTCTATATGTATTGATTATATGATTGTGACAATCATCTTGATTCTGTTGGCGTCCCTGGCAGAATCAACTAGCAATAGCAATAGCAGTTAGACTTATATACCGCTTCATAGGGCTTTTAGCCCTCTCTAAGCAGTTTACAGAGTCAGCATATCGCCCCCACAGTCTGGGTCCTCATTTCACCCACCTCGGAAGGATGGAAGGCTGAGTCAACCTTGAGCCGGTGAGATTTGAACCGCTGAACTGCAGATAGCAGTCAGCTGAAGTGGCCTGCAGTACTGCACCCTAACCACTGAGCCACCTCGGCTCATATAGGTACAGACAAGGCATTCGAGCAATTGTCAGCAACTGCTGGTCGCTATGATCAATTTTATTGTTATTCTTTTGGAAAGGAGCTGGTACCCAAGAATGTGGTTACAGGGATCAAGGACTCATAATTAAATATTGTTGGACACTATTTATTGTGCTTCAGTCTTGCAATCATCAAGTCTGGGCTGGTAAAAATGTTAGGCGGTGAAATATGAGAATGGGAATTGAACAGAGGAATCCTTACTTAGTGGAACCCGGCATGGATGAAACTCCAAAGAGAGCTACAATTTCTGCCTGTCATTGTCCCCGAGGGCAGGAATGGATGCCATTGTTTTCTTCTCACTCCCAGCCCATCGCAACTGCTCTGCATATCTGTGTTTCCCAGCTCCAGTTTAAAACTTCTATTTTCTGACTGGAGCCATCTTAAGCCCTTAAGAGTTCTTGACCACGATTTGTTCCAATTAGGCAGCGGGTCATTGCCCTTGGCAGCCATTTTGTCCTGGTCTATCGTATCTTCTACGTACTTCATAATCTTGCTTGCTTATAAAATGGCTGCCCAAGGAGCAGCCAAAATGAAAAATCCTCACCCCCAGAAACTCAAATTTTACACTTTTCACTTGTAATCTACCCCAGTTCCCCTTGCTTGCTTTTAAATTAGCGGATTAGTACTGCTAATCCTTCCTTCCCTTTTTAAAAAAACCGGTAGAAGGAAAGGACTGGTAATTTTGTATTCTCTGAAAGAAAACCACCAGTTCTTTTTTTCTTTATACATATTTTTCTTGGACCTTCAGAGGAAAGTAGGAATGAAAGAACAACCTGGTCCTCTGTTGCTCTGATTATTATACCATGATTCGAGCAACTATGCTACTATAAAATAGGAAAAAGATGAGGGAGAGATCTGCAATAGTTTCGAAGGAGATAGTATCAGAAAGGGGTGTGAAAGCTTCCATATTTGCAAGCAGCAAAGGAAAATCACAGGAACTGGTGAGGAAGGAAGAACTCCTAAAAGAAAAGGCACACATTGATGGCTTGGTCAACAGAGAACCCAGCCAGGGAGATTTACATTCCCTATCTGGAATGCAGGTTGTGTGGTGGACAACAGTGTCAACTGAATACCAGCCAGTCCCATTGATAGAAGATATTCACATGTTTGCTATTTGTATATATTTGTGATACTGGTTATATTAGAGGAATGCAAATATTAGCTTAGTCCAAAGATCACACATACACAGATGAAGCACAATATACATAATGTTAAAGCAATGAGCACTTATCATCATATAGCAAAGGTTTATATATAAATTTATCTGATTTTATTTTTCAGCTTTTCCAATTTAAACATCTCTGATAGCAGGACTAGGAAGAAAAAGATTTTCTTGTCCCCCTCAGATCGGCCATAAAGAAAGCAATCGTAAAATCTGGGGGAATGGCATCATTTCTTTTAATAAGATGTCACAAGAGCATTTATTTATTTATTTATTTATTTATTCATTCATTCATTCATTCATTCATTCATTCATTCATTCATTCATTCATTCATTCATGCTAAGCCAGAGTTCCATGAGCAAGGATGAATTTTCATGGCATTTTGGGGGCTTTCGGTTGAGATTTGAGAAAACCCTTAGGCTACATCAGAAAGCAGAAGAATCCACATATTTCAGAGTCCAGCATCCAGAGTCCATTCATTCATTCATTCATTCATTCATTCATTCATTCATTCATTCATTCATTCATTCATGCTAAGCCAGAGTTCCATGAGCAAGGATGAATTTTCATGGCATTTTGGGGGCTTTCGGTTGAGATTTGAGAAAACCCTTAGGCTACATCAGAAAGCAGAAGAATCCACATATTTCAGAGTCCAGCATCCAGAGTCCATTCATTCATTCATTCATTCATTCATTCATTCATTCATTCATTCATTCATGCTAAGCCAGATTTCCGTGGGCAAGGATGAATTTTCATGGCATTTTGGGGGCTTTCGGTTGAGATTTGAGAAAACCCTTAGGCTACATCAGAAAGCAGAAGAATCCACATATTTCAGAGTCCAGCAGCCTTTATTGGTAGCAGTACTATTAAATTAAATTTGTTAGAGATTAAAACGTTTGATACAAATGTTGGTGATTAGAATACTCCATCAATTGTATTGTAAGTTATGTCTGACTCCATGATTGTAAAATCCTCAAAACCATTGTTTATATTGTCAGCCAGTTCTTCCTTCTCTGACCAAGTTTCTGTCCCCACACTTAAAGGCGGCAATTGAAAACTATTGGGAGTTGTCGTAATTATAGAACTTCCTATCTGTACTCCCCTTTCAGGAGGAATTATTGGTGATGATCTATCAGTCAGCGATTCTTTTTTCAGTTGCTCTTCTCTTGTCTAAAAAGAGACAAGTCTTTAGACAGACTAGACATAACACTTTTTGAACGCTAAACACACACCTGTGCATATGCATACACACACACCCCAAAAAACTATTCCTAATTAAGAAATTACTAATATGGATGGAACCAACCTTTGAGAATACGTAGTGGAATTACATAGAAAGAGCCTAACCTGATCTCCATCTATCAATTTATTTTAATCTAATTAAATTATTTCTACATAGCTTTCTTTTCTGAAGATTTATAGCCAAATCAACAGTAAAATACACAACCAATAACATTTTAAAACAATACGAAGTAATCTTAGATTAAAAACTAAAGCATAATGAAAATGCAGAGAAAGTTTTCTTCCAAAATTGATACCAGGACAGCATGGCTGAATGTTTTAAATAGGAGCCTTAAAATTGTAATAGGAAACACCTCCGGAATTTCAGAGACAAGAGCATTCTGAATCATGAAGCATCTTCTAGGCGGCATTCAGGACTTCTGATCTTAGTGATTTGTCTGGGTATGCCAGTCCCAAGTTATTTAGGGTCTTGTATGTTAAAATCAAAACGTTGAGCTAGACTTGGTAAGCGACACTCTATGCAGTTGTTTGACTTGCAAAGAGCATCCTCAAGCCCCAGTTGGCAACCTGGCTGTCACATCCTGCACTGGCTATGGGTCAGAGGTGGCGAACCGGTAGTGGGAGTGGCAGGAGGAGCCACCCACCCAGGGGTGGGTTTCTCACCCCGTTCCAACCGGTTCGGTTGGAACGGGGCCGGCGGCGTCCTCGTGCACGCGCGCAGTGCACGCATGCATACTAGTGCCTGTGCAATGCTCCAGCTGCTCCTGGAGGATCGCGCAGGCGCTGTATGCGTTCTGCGCATGCGTGGAAGTGCAGAACTCGTCAAAACTGGGTAAGAAACGCGGGCGGGCGGGTGGATCCTTCGGCGTTCCCGGAAGTTACTTACTTCCGGGTTCGCTGACCAACCGGTTTGTGGGGACCGCCGCGAACCTCCTGAAACCCATCCCTGCACCCACCCACCCAGACATCATCATGGGCGCTCTGCACATTCCGAACCGGTAGTGAAGATAAGAGCATTTCATGCCTGCTATGGGTGCAGTCTCATCGGAGTAGAGGTGGGTTCCTACCAGTTCGCACCTATTCGGTAGAACCGGTTCGTCAATTCTACCGCACCGGTTAGAAGAGGTTCCACCAGTGGACCCGGAAAGCAGGCCACACCTACAGAAGAGGTTCCAAAAAATTTTGAACCCCCCCCCCACACAGAGAGAGACAGAGACAGAGACAGAGACAGAGAGACAGACTCACACAGAGAGAGAAAGAGAAAGAGAAAGAAAGGAAGAAAGGAAGAAAGGAAGAAAGGAAGAAAGAAAAAAAGAAAAAAGAAAAAAAGAAAAAAGAAAAAAGAAAGAAAAAGTGAGAGAGAGATGAAAGAAAAAAAAGGAAAAAGGTACAGAGAGACAAAAGGAAGGGAGAGAGAGAGAGAGAGAGAGAGAAAGAAAGAAAGAAAGAAAGAAAGAAAGAAAGAAAGAAAACACATGGCTGGCAAGCCACTCCCACCAGGTCACATGCTGGCAAGCCACTCCCACAAAGGAGGCCACACCCACAGAGTAGGTACGAAATTTTTTTGAAACCCACCACTGCACCGGAGCAAGTCAACTCCCCCTTCCTGAAACTGGGGCCTACCCAGTCCAAAAACATCTGACTTATTGAAAATTATTCCCAGTTTATTGCCCTCCTCTACTGATCACTGCACCCAGGCACTGGTTCAGAATATGCACATATTCTTCTGATTCGGATGTTATGCAGAAGTTGAGTTGAGTCACCTTTCTACTGGGAAAACTCAGTTCTACGATATTTGGTAAACAAAACTGGGGATGTATTTCACAGCATTCTATAATATACCGTATTTATCGGCGTATAACACGCACCGGCGTATAACACGCATCCCCCATTTTAACACAAAAATTTGAGTAAAAATTTTTTTCATTAAAAATAAATGACTTGGAAGCTCGGAACTTAATGTTGGATTAAAATTTATAACATTAGAACATGAATTATAACATTAACTCCTCAACATAAAGTGCCTTCCTTCCTTCCCTCCCTCGCATCCCTTTCTTTATGTTTTCTTCATGCTTTCTTTTCTTTTTCCTCTGCTCTTTTTAAATCCCCCCCCCCTTCTTCTCCTCCTCTACATTTAGGTTGGATTAGTTTGTACAACGGTCATCAAACTTCTGAAGTAAAAATAAATAAATAAATCATATTTAAGAAGAAGAAGAAAAAGGAAGACGTTTTTAGTTAAGTCAAACGTTTTAATAAAAGTTTCATCTTTTAAGATTTGTCCAACACATCCAATTGTAACCTTAACAGTAAAGAATATCACCCCAGCTGCTAAAGGTTCAACCAGTCTGAGAACCATTGAAAAGACAACAGTGCAAAATCCAAAAGACACAACTTCCTCACCGCCATTGCTTTGGTACCAAATCTTTGAGGAAGGGGCTCCAGAAAGAAGGAGGAGGAGGAGGAGGAGGAGGAGGGGGAGGAGGAGGGAACCAAAGAGAGGCTTTTACCGAGTCTGCGCCCCACAGCCAGGACCGTCCTTGCGCCTCAAGCCGCGTTTCTTCCCCGCAAAGCCCTTCGGGCAACCCGAGAGTTCCTTTTGGCGCCAGAAGGGCTTTGCAGGAAGAAACGCCGCGTTTCTTCCTGCAAAGCCCTTCTGGCGTCAAGCGGAACTCTCGGGTTGCCCGAAGGGCTTTGCAGGAAGAAACGCGGCTGGAGGCGCCAGGACGGTCCTGGCTGTGGGGCGCAGACTCGGTAAAAGCTCTCTTTGGTTCCCTCCTCCTCCCCCTCCTTCCACAGTCTGTGTGACGCTGCCGCCAGGCTGAGAGCTGCCGCTGAAACAAGTTTGGGGAGGTCCTTTGCAGGCAGCCAGTTCTAGCTGCCTGCAAAGGACTTCCCCACGTTTGCTTTGAAAGAAACCTCTGCGCGGGAGTTAGAAACCTCTGCGCGGGGGTTTCTTGCCATGTGCGCGGCCGCGCGGCCGCGCACCTTAGAGGGAACAGTGGACCCGGCGTATAACACGCAGTATCGGCGTATAACACGCAGGCAGGGTTTAAGCTTGCAATTTTAGTTTTAAAACTGCGTGTTATACGCCGATAAATACGGTATTTGCTGAGGTTTAGGACAGTCTAGGGCCTTCTCTATTTAATGCATCCTTGATTACCAGTTAGGCAAATGTGAATATAAAGTGGGGTAGGTTAACATGTGGGTTGTTTTTTTTTACCTTATTTTCAGAGTCTTCTGTTGATAAAGCATGCAATTTCCTCTGTTTAAATTCAAGCTTTTCCAATTTGGTGGGTGGTTTTTGTAGTGTCCCTTCTGCAGGTACCAGCTGTGGAAATACAAGATAATTTATGAAAGGGATGTTGTATTTTTGAAAGAAAACAAGAAGTTCTATCTATATATTTACATGAAAATACAAATTATGAAAATATAAATTTTAGACACTGGGAAATAAAACATAGGATATAGAAACTACTCAGTGATATTTATGAAGGTTGAATGAAAAGTAATACCATTATTTACACAACTTTAATTTAAATAGGGATATTTTTCAATACATGAACCAGGAAAATAATTCCTGAGATGACCTTGTTTGTTACCTCTATTTATTTCTCCACATAATCATCATTATTTGCTACTTTGTTCTTTAGCCAAGCTCTGAAAGTCCTTTCCACCTCTTCATGTTAATCAAATAGAGGCTTTACTTCAGTTTTGGGAAAAGGTGGAAGTTGCATGACATTAAACTGGATGGAGGATTAGGTAGTGTAAGAAAATAGGATTCAGCTTTGCAATGGCCTCTTGGGTAGCTCAAGAGGTGTGAGGTCTTTCACTATCCTTCAAAGCTCTGCTTAATCGTTTTAAAATAGCAACAGCAATAGCACTTAGACTTATATACCACTTCACAGTGCTTTACAGCCCTCTCTAAGCGGTTTACAGAGTCAGCATATTGCCCCCCACAATCTTGGGCCTCATTTTAGCCTCCTCAGAAGGATGGAAGGCTGAGTCAACTTTTGAGTCAACTCCCATCAGATTTTTGTGATGATGTTGCATAGGCTGATGCTTCATTTTGGGGATCATAATGATGATGTTTCATAGGCTGGCACAATGCTATGAAGAAATTCCTCACTTTCCTTCTGATAGCATGACAGTCGCTGGTGAATTCCAGTTCTTGAATGTTCCCTTTCAGCTGTCGGCATGCAAGAAACCTATTTAGCACAATCCTTTTCCATTCAATTCAATCTTTATTACCAACATTGTCCTTTGGATATTGAGGAACATCAGTCATGCAATCTGCACATTCCTGTAAAATGCCAAGCTTGACAGCAGTTAGCAATAGCAATAGCAATAGCAGTTAGACTTATATACCGCTTCATAGGGCTTTCAGCCCTCTCTAAGCGGTTTACAGAGTCAGCATATTGCCCCCCACAATCTTGGGCCTCATTTTAGCCTCCTCAGAAGGATGGAAGGCTGAGTCAACTTTTGAGTCAACTCCCATCAGATTTTTGTGATGATGTTGCATAGGCTGATGCTTCATTTTGGGGATCATAATGATGATGTTTCATAGGCTGGCACAATGCTATGAAGAAATTCCTCACTTTCCTTCTGATAGCATGACAGTCGCTGGTGAATTCCAGTTCTTGAATGTTCCCTTTCAGCTGTCGGCATGCAAGAAACCTATTTAGCACAATCCTTTTCCATTCAATTCAATCTTTATTACCAACATTGTCCTTTGGATATTGAGGAACATCAGTCATGCAATCTGCACATTCCTGTAAAATGCCAAGCTTGACAGCAGTTAGCAATAGCAATAGCAATAGCAGTTAGACTTATATACCGCTTCATAGGGCTTTCAGCCCTCTCTAAGCGGTTTACAGAGTCAGCATATTGCCCCCAACAACAATCCGGGTCCTCATTTTACCCACCTCGGAAGGATGGAAGGCTGAGTCAACCTTGAGCCGGTGAGATTTGAACAGCCGAACTGCAGAACTGCAGTCAGCTGAAGTAGCCTGCAGTGCTGCACTCTAACCACTGCGCCACCTCGGCTCTTTTTCCCTTTCCATAACCTGCCTATTGTCCTTAATTAGTTTATCAAACTTTTTTTAATGAATTCTGTTAAGTTGCAATCATATGTCATCCACTTATCCTTAATCATACAAATCAGCTCTTCTCTGTTCACTATCTCTATATTGGTTTTGGTTCAATGACACCAGGGTATTCACATCAACACAGTCATCCCTACAAACAATCTGCATTAATGGTGAATTTCAATTGGAGAGACTCTTCAGCAGTAAACATTGAATCATGGCATGTTGCTTAAAGCACAGTGACTAATATTCACTGCAGATTTCCATTTTGTGAGCAAAAGCATCATGACATTTTTCTCATAGCAACTTCCTGACAACTGAAATGAAAGAACAGATGCTGAACAACACCTCGGAGCACATCGTACTGCCATCTGTTGGTGACTTTACAACATTAGAGGCATTACTTTTCATTCACATCATAATTTGTAGTTTTACAACTCTGGGATTAAAATTGATTATACTCTAAAAAGTGATTATGGCTAACATTTGAGATTCTGATACAGCTCAACAGTGTCATTTTGAATGACTAGTGAATTAATGTCATGACAGAAAAAAATCTGTATTCTCACCTTTAATTTCCAGATACATATTCTAAACGAGCCCGTTTGTGCAATATTTTACATTTGGATTTAGACATTTTATATTTCAAGCATGGATCATTGAAAAGTTGAGGATAAAACTAAATAATTTTCTGATTTTCTGAACCAGCCCACAAAAGTCATGGTGAACATCAAGTTATTGGAAAAAACTACTGTATGCTTTTTTCTAAGTTGTTATTTTTATTGTTTAAGCATTTTGTTAACAAAATCTAATCAGAATATAAGATAGTTTGCAGAACAATAAACTACATCAAAGTCTAACTTCTTATAACAAGGTTCTAGCTAAGTCAGACTTGCATTATTACATAGGCATGTGAAAGCTTGTTTTTTCTTCCCATTTCATATTTGCATAAATAAACCTTTGTTTATACCTCAGTATTTGTATTTGTTTTAAGAAGTTTTTTTCCCCACTAACATCTTCCTCATAACTGCATACTTCTCTCAGGATTTTGCAAGGATTGTTTCTATTCTAGTTCAATCCTCTGCGTCATAATTTGGGGAGAGGAGTTAAGGATGTCTAAACAATAACATTTAGAGATAAAATGGAAAACATATACAGAATACTGCTTTAATAGAGACACAAACCTATTGGTCTTATTGACTCAATATGATGCTTGTTGATTGCACTGTGATAATTGATAGCTCTGTTTTCTTTCACAGCATTGTAAACCCTGATACAATCATGAGGAAATTTTATTTCATTTGTGGTATAGCAAAAGACTCAGGAATATTGTTATGGTATGGATGCTTGCGTTTGTTATATCAATTAAAATTCATTGCAAATTGGTTTACATATATGTTTATTGCAGCCCTAGTTCCATGTACCGAGCATCTAAAAGTTTTATATAGTAGCTGGTTAAATAATGATGGAGTGTGATGTTACTATTTTAGTTCTACCCTTTGATATTTATGTTGGGACATTGCCTTCAAGCATGAAATTATGTACCTCAAGAGGATTGCAACACACATTTGATCTTTTTGCAGCCTTTCACAAATACCTATGATTTGAAATGCAATTTTAGCAGTGGTGGGATTCAATTTTTTTACTACTGGTTCTGTGGGCATGGCTTGGTGGCTGTGGATTCGTAACTGGCTGACCAACTGCACTCAACGTGTAGTCCTCAATGGAACTGCATCTACATGGAGGGAAGTATGCAGTGGAGTACCTCAAGGCTGTTTTAGGCCCAGTATTCTTCAACATCTTCATCAATGATTTGGATGAGGGAATAAATGGAGAACTCATCAAATTTGCAGATACACCAAGCTGGCAGGAATAGCCAACACTCCAGAATATAGGCTTAAGATACAGAAGGATCTTGACAAACGAACATTGGGCACTATCTAATAGAATGAAATTCAATGGTGAAAAGAGTAAGGTTCTACAGTTAGACAAGAAAAACAAAATGCACAGGTACAGTATAGGTGGTACCTTCCTCAATAGTAGTGACTGTGAGAGGGATCTTGGAGTCCTAGTGGACAACCATTTAAATATGAGCCAGCAGTGTGCAGCAGCTGCCAAAAAAGCCAACACAGTTCTAGGCTACATAAACAGAGGGATAGAATCAAGATCACGTGAAGGGTTTATACCACTTTATAATGCCTTGGTAAGGCTACACTTGGAATACTGCATTCAGTTTTGGTCACCATGATGTAGAAAACATGTGGAGACTCTAGAAAGAGTGCAGAGAAGAGCAACAAAGAAGATTGGTGGACTGGAGACTAAAACATATGAAGAATGGTTGCAGGAACTGGGTATGTCTAGTTTAATGAAAAGAAGACTAGGAAAGACATGATAGCAGTGTTCCAATATCTAAGGGATTGCCACAAAGAAGAGGGAGTCAAACTATTCTCCAAGGCACCTGAGTGTAGAACAAGAAGCAATGGGTGGAAACTAATCAAGGAGAGAAGCAACTTAGAACTGAGGAGAAATTTCCTGACAGTTCAAACAGTTAATCAGTGGAACAGCTTGCCTCCAGAAGTTGTGAATGCCCCAACACAGGAAGTTTTTAAGAAGATGTTGGATAACCATTTGTCTGAAATGGTATAGGGTTTCCTGCCTAGGCAGTGGGTTGGACTAGAAGACCTCCAAGGTCCCTTCCAACTATGCTATTGTATTGCATTGCATGGCTTGATGGGCATGGCAGGTGAAGAATACCATAAAATCCCCATTTCCTCCCGATCAGCTGGGACTCAGGAGGCAGAGAATAGATGGGGGGTGGGGTCAGTCAAAGGTGGTATTTACTGGTTCTCCAAACTACTCAAAATGTCTGCTACTGGTTTTCCAGAACTGGTCAGAACCAGCTGAATACCACCTCTGAATTTTAGACTTTGCTCACAAGGTGTTTTTTAAAAAAATTTGTAATGAACCAAACCAGCATTTTTATCATGGCTTTGTATTTTTGTTGTTGTTGTTGTTGTTGTTGTCATTTGACCTTTTTGAAAGTTGAAGCATATTTTAAAAATAGATATATCAGAATTTGATTCAGAATAAACATCTGTAAGATCGGCCATTAGTATAGCAAGTTTGAGTACATTCGTGTAAGCAATTACCAGAAGCTAATCATGCTTTTTGTAAGTATCAATTTCATTAAAAAGCCACTGAACGAGATTTCCTCTGGTACCATGCTCTCTCTTCTTTTAATTCTTCAGCATGTTTGCAAGAAGAAGTTTACTTTCTATTTAGAATGTTTAGTTTTTATTTTTCTCTTTGTGTGCAGTTTAATTCCAGCACACACAGTCAATCTTGCCTATGTATGCTTATTTGAAATAAATCAACTTCAGACTAGGGTTTATGAAGTTAGTTTGTTTCAACAAATTGTAATTAAAATCAACGTGATTTTAGTGATTTGTGTTCAAGTAGTATACTATTTTACATATTAGTCAGCTAATCCCCGGTCTCAGGAAATGAATTTATAGGAGATTTATGGTTAGTACCAGCATGAAGTAGGCTGGAGTAACTTCGTAAAAATAAACATAAAGGTTTGTCCTGTCCAGTTGTGTCTGACTCTAGGGGTGGTGCTCGTCTCTGTTTCTTGGCCAAGGGAGCCAGTGTTGTCCAAAGATTCATGGTCATGTGGGCAGCATGTCTATACACTGTGCCACACAGAACAGTGTTTTGTTGCCATCAAAGTGGTACCTACTTATCTACTTGCATTTGCGTGCTTTTGAACTGCTAGGTGGGCAGGAGTTGGGGTAAGAATGGGCGCTCACCCCATCATACATACTTGGGTCTTGAACTGCCAACCTCCTGGTTGACAAGCCCAGCATCTTAACCACTACACCACCATGCCCCCAGCATGCTAGTAATTCAGGCCTACTTCTTCTGTTTGCTTATATGTACTTTTGCCTATTTTTGGCATGGAATTGAAAGTCTGTAAACTTCCAAGGAAGTGTATTTTTAAGAGGGGGAAAAACATTTGATCACAAAACTGTTTTGGGAAGAGTTTCAAATGAAAGGAGCAACTGGGAAGAAGTGAAACCTTCAAAAAACATAAATTCTCGCACCTAGAAGGAAGATTAATTTCTGAATTAATTCATAGGTTACATGCAAAACATCATCTCAAACCTAAAATATGCCAGTTTTGAAGAACCTACTTACCATGGTGTCATCTGTAGTTCTGTTTTTAGTGGTTGGACATGAAGTCTTGATTATTCCTTGCATCCGAAGTTCTTCCAAAATGTCTGATGATGTCTGTCTTTCTGTTTCTAGCTTGCTAAGTGATTTAATGGCACCTAAATATTTTGAATTATTTTTAAGTGGAGGGAGAGAATGATTAATCAGCTTGTTTTTTGTTTTTTGTTTGCATTTTCAATCACTCAAATTAATGAAAAGAATATTAATTAATTCATATTTTCACTTAGAGTGTTTGACTGCATGGGGGAATGAGTTAGAAAAAGAAAGAAAAAAGTATAAATTACAATACTCTTGGGAATAAACTATTTTTCTTCACTTCAATCTCAAAATAGCCTTAAAATATATTTTGAGTTCATTTTAAAAAAAATGTTTCATCATAACCTTTCCCCCCATTAATTCAGATAATTTGGATTTTTAATCGCTACAGTTTTATTGCCCTTTCATCCCACTCCCACTAAAGATATATGTAAATTAAGCATGGTGCTTAATTTTATTTATTCTTTCTATTACTAAAACTAACTAGCAAATGAAACTTCCAAGCCAACCCAAACACTCTTGTCTACATGTATGTAATTAAACAGTGTCATTCACATTGCCCAGTTGTAGTTTTTCCGCATTTGTTTTTGCTTAATCTTCTTATACATTCCTAATGCTCAGTGGTTAGAATGCAGTATTGCAGGCTAATTCTGCCAACTGCCAACAGTTCGATCCTCATCAGTTCAAGATTGACTCAGCCTTCCATCCTTCTGAGGTTGGTAAAATGAGAAGCCAGATTGTTGTGGTCCAATATACTGATTCTGTAAGCCACTTAGAGGGGGCTGTAAAGCATGGCGATGTGATATATATATCAGTTTAAGTTCTATTGCTATTCTATGTGTTCGCCATTTGTGCACCTATAGCTCACCAGCAATACTGATAGCTTGGTAATCTAACAATTTCAAATGGTCAGCTGGTATAACCTACCAGTCACTCTACCCAAGAGCAAACCTTTCCATGCCCTTCTCAAGAATTATGCTGGAATGCCTGCCAATGTGTATCTATGGAACAGATTTTAATATGCAAAGACATTGAAGGACAAAGATAGGACAGAAGCCCAGGTGTAGATCTATGACAGCTGGGCATGCATTTTACTTCCTACAGTATGTCACAAGGCCTCATCTATAAATTATGCAAATCATGCAAGAAACACTCAATACAGCTATACATCAGAATGATGGTTCTTGAATAAGTAATTCTTCTTCCTATGAAACACCCCTCTTTTATCATTTATAACACCCACCCATATGTTGACTTTCGCTTTGTTCTTTAATGGACTGGGATCCCTTCTCTCCATCTTCTGGCGAGCCTCTTCCACAGGAATCATCTGCAGCTGCTGACCCACCTTGGGAGATGAGGCTATCTGTGCCAAGAAATATTTTCTCTCTTCCAGCCTAAAAAAATAAATTACAGCATTCTTTATGCATATACAATACTTGATGTGTTTGTGTGTGCCTGCCTGCTTGCTTGTGGGAGTGTTGGCTAAGAGATTGGGCGAGATGATTGACTGCTGACTTCCCTAACTTGATTTTTTTCCATATCTGTTGGGACACAATTTGCTTCCGTGAACAGATGATGATGCCTGTCCTTTAAGCTCTGTGCTGGCTTCCAATCATCTGTTGCCCAGAAAGCCCCTAATGGTTTGGCTCCAAAGAATAGATAGCAACTCCCTCTTCCAGACAGAATTGGCTCAGGCAATTTGATTCTTCTGGATATGTTCAGAGATATATCTACTTTGGAAGTAGCCCATGTTGAAATTGATTGATTGATTGATTGATTGATTGATTGATTACATTTATATGCCGCCCTTTTCCCCGAAGGGGACTCAGGGCGGCTCACAATTCAATCAGGGAAGGGGGTACAGACAGGGGGATAAAAAAGACGAGACATAACAATACAAAATTTAAAAACACACAACAGTCATACCATTTGAGGAGGGGGGCAAAAACTCTTTAGCCCCAGGCCTGTCGGAACAGCCAGGTTTTAAGGGCTTTGCGGAAGGCCTGGAGGGTGGTGAGGGTTCGAATCTCCACAGGGAGCTCGTTCCAGAGGGTCGGAGCAGCCACAGAGAAGGCTCTCCTCCGGGTAGTCGCCAGTCGGCATTGGCCGGCGGATGGAATTCGGAGGAGGCCTAATCGGTGGGATCTAATCGGTCTAGTGGAGGTGATTGGCAGCAGGCGGTCTCTCAAGTACCCAGGTCCAATACCTGGGTAAATGTATATAGCACAGTCACACAAGAGAACAGGAAAAGTTTTATTACATTTTGTGTGATGTCATAAACTGTTTTATGATAACTTTTATGTCATAAAATGTTTTATAAAGTCTGCCAAATTTAATTCCTTGAGAGTCCTGTGTCCTAGACCTTGGACACTTTCTGGAAGTCAGTTCATATGAGGTACTTCGGTTCAAATATTGTTGCCCTATGATGAATTTTAATGATGCACTTTTTCTGCCAGTTTAAGGGTATGGGAAAGAGACTTTTAGTAGTCTATAGATTACCTTGCCCCATTCAGTGTTTTATGGTAGTAGAGGATTAAGTCAGATCCACTACAATTTTCATTTTTTTTCCCCATTCAAAAAAATCTATTAAGGAGAAAAAGGTGCAATATTGATATTTTGGGGATATCGGTAACAAGAGTTTTTTCAGAAGAAACAAGAAGACTGAATTCAGAATTAATTAGGCAAGACTGAACAAGAATTACTACTTTATTCCCGTGACCCGACAAAAGCGCGAACGTCATAAGCACGCCGACAAAACCACGGCGCTAAAACCGCGATGTCAAAAGCGCGCTGACAACAGCGCGCCGACAACAGCGCGCCAACAGAAGCACGATTTAAGTTAAGGTAAGGTTTAGGATTAGGTTTAGGGTTAGGGTTAGGGTTAGGTTTAGGTTTAGGGTTAGGGTTAGGGTTAGGGTTAGGGTTAGGGTTAGGGTTAGGGTTAGGGTTAGGTTTAGGGTTAGGTTACAGCGCGCTTCTGTCGGCGCGCTGTTGTCGGCGCGCTTCAGGGCTCATTCGTCGCTCATTCGTTGCACGGTTTTGTCGGCGCGGTTTTGTCACCGCAGTTTAGTCAGGCGCGCTTTTGTTGTTCGCGCATTTGTGGTGGAACCCTTTATTCCAGTGTTCATTTTCATAAACACAATTTTCATATGCCATTTCCTACAGTACTGTATAAGAATATAGTGTCTAGAATCTAGATTGTAGTGGTGCTTAATGGCCTAGAATATCCTTTAGTTATAGGAATAGGATAACCACTAGATAGAGAAAGGAGATAATAAAACAATTCCTAAGGAATAATAATATGGGTAGGACTCAATAGGTGAATAAAAGTGCCAACTCCATTCTAAATATGTGGCTGACTTTGCAATCAACAACAACAACAACAGTAGTAGTAGTAATAGTAGCAGTAGTAATAATAGAGTTTGAAGAAGCAGGATAGAAAGTGTATATTGGTGCTTTTGAAATTTGGTGTTGGAGAAAACTCCTGAGAATACCATGAATAGCCAAGAAAACAAACAAATGGGTCACCCCAGAATTCTCACTCAAGACACAAATTACCAGGACTCAAATGATCCTCTTTTAGACACATTATGCAAATACCTAGCTCTCTGGAGAAACCTCTGCTGGTAAAGATGGAAGGAAAGAGGAGAGGATTTCCAACAGCAAGGTGGATGGACTCAGTTACAGTGATGATGAGTGTGGAATACTGTAAAACCTTTTGATGGAATTCATTGGTTTGGAAGTTATCTGGGAGACTGATAGATAGATAGATAGATAGATAGATAGATAGATAGATAGATAGATAGATAGATAGATAGATAGATAGATAGATAGATAGATATAGAGTGATATCTATATCTATATAGATATATGCGCTCTACATGGGGCTGCCCCTGAAAAGCGTTCGGAGACTACAACTGGTCCAGAATGCAGCCGTGCGAGCGATATCGGGTGTACCGAGATACACCCATGTTACACCCATCCTCCGCGAGCTGCACTGGCTCCTGATCGGTCTCCGAACGCGCTTCAAGGTGCTGGTTATCCCCTTTAAAGCCCTACATGGCTTAGGACCTGGATATCTACGGGATCGTCTTCTGCAACATACCTCCCAGCGTCCGATAAGATCTCACAGGATGGGCCTTCTCCGGGTGCTCTAAACTAGACAATGTCGTTTGGCGGCTCCTCGGGAGAGGGCCTGCCCCGGCCCTATGGAACGATCTACCCCCAGAGATCCGGACCCTCCCCACTCTTGCAGCCTTCCGAAAGTCTATTAAGACCTGGCTTTTCCGGCAGGCCTGGGGCTGTTGACCTCTTGAATGAGGTCCAGCCCCACTAAGGTTGAGTGCATGTTGTGTCTTTTTAACTGCTTTGTCTCTTTATTTTTTAAATCTTTTAGTATTCTTTTAAATTGCTTTTTATGTAAGCTGCCCGGAGTCCTTCGGGATTGGGCGGCATATAAATTTATTAAACATTAACATTATCTATCTATCTATCTATCTATCTATCTATCTATCTATCTATCTATCTATCTATCTATCATCTATCTATCATCTATCTATCTATCTATCTATCTATCTATCTATCTATCTATCTATCTATCTATCTATCTATCATCTATCTATCTATCTATCTATCTATCTATCTATCTATCTATCTATCTATCTATCTATCTAATTTAGATACTGCCCATCTCACTCTCAGAGTAACTCTGGGCCCTTTAAAACTAAAAGCATTTAAAAAAAACATATAAAGATACAGCAAAAGGTAAATGTAAAGGAGACCTTACATATTTTACTTCACTGGTCGCTGCTGACTATACGGAGCAGTGCCCATCTCCATTTCAAGGTCATTGAGCCAGCACTGTCTGAAGACATTTCCGTGGTCATGGCACCAGCATGACATCACGGAGCATTGTTACCTTCCCGCTGACATGGTGCCCATTTATCTACTCACATTTGTATGCTTTCAAACTGCTAGGTTGGCTCCTAGGAGCTGGGGCAAGGATGGGAGCTCACCCCACAGTGTGCAGCTCGGGTCTTGAACCTGGACTGCCGGTTTTCCAGCCGACAAGCCCAGCCTCTTAACCTCTGAGCCACTGCCCTGTACACATACAGTACATCAGTAAAATGGGAGCCAACTAAAAGCAAAGATGGCATAAATTAAAAAGCTAAAAGGCAGTGGGAGTGCATTCAGAGGGCTAAACGTCTCCCAGGTTGCAGGCTACACTGTGAGCTCCACACAAATTGGCTTAGCCAGGGCTTCACACCCTTCTGAAAAATGAGGAGAGTGGGGCCTGACTTATTTCTGGAGAGAGAATATTCCAAAGAAGGCAATGACAGAGAAGGCTCTCTTACTGGACTCCACCAATCAATTTTTTAACCAATAGCATTTGTAACATACTTTTCCTGTCTGATGAGTGGGACAGGTGAAGGGGATACAATTGGTTGTCCTGATTAGAAATCAGGTGTAAGAAGGACGCAGTTTTGCAGCGTGCTATTTGTCTTCACTGCGCCCCGTAAGTATATAAACAAACAAAATGGACATTGCAATCTTGTCTCACATCCCCCAGTTATCTCCAATGTAAAGGAAAGTAAACATCAGCCTTAGAACAAATTCATGAATAGTGGAAGCAGAGAGAAGATTTCAGAGTGCATTACCTGGGTTGGCGTTTCTCTGCCCTGATGCTGATTTGGGGATTCTGGTTTCTTGATAATTGCTTGGCTGGAAGTGCAGCCCATGGCTAAAACAAGATTTAAAAGTAGACCAAGTAGTTCTGCCCTCTGGTTTTCAGGAAAATGGTGTTAGCACTTCAACATTGCTATGAACCCAAGCTGTTGCTATGGTCTGTTGCTACAATAAATCAGACTCAGAAAGTCTTTTGTCTATGGCCTAATCCTGCAAGTGCTCAGCATCTACCTACAATACATGACCTTGCTTAAACATGCAGAGTTTGGTCTTATGTGGCCAGTAGAATAAAGTTGTCAGATCTTGGTGGATTATGCAAGAGTGCTCCCAAACACCGTTAAGGAGTGAAAAACGCACGTGTATGTAGTCTTTTCTCTAGTATCAGTCAGAATCCAGATATTTCCCTTAAAAGATAAATAAATAAAAGATAAATAAATAAAAGAAAAGAAAAACAAAAACATAGGGAAAACACTCAAATTTATTGGGGGAAATGTTGCAGTCCAGTTCGGTTGCTCTTTCTTTTTTACATTTATACTACATTCAAAGTCAGACACACGGATTAATTAGTGTACTAGAGAATCTTATTGAATAAATTGTTACAAGTTTAAGATAACATATGTTTTGCCTGCTAATTGCTCTCCACAAAACAGGAAGCTTAAGCAGTGCTTGTAAGTGGTCATTTGAAACAAGTTAAGTATAGGAAATAAACTACACAATGGTCAGGGAAATTATTGTTCTTGAACTCAGTGCTTCGCTAAGGTTTATAGTTTACCCTTAATAATTATAACAACGCCTAACAAGTGAGTTGAAATATGATCCATTAGTTTCTTTTGAGGTATGGGCCATCCTCTTTCTGTTTTTTCAAAGCACCTAAAAGAATATTAGGCTTTTGCTGTACATTCAGTTGTACAAAATAACTGGGAGAAAAGTCTGGCCCAGTTTTCCCTATACAAAATATTCTATGTCAACCATCATTAACCAGGTATCCTCTAGATCAGGGGTGTCAAAGTTGCATTGTCACCTTGTCATCACGTAATGTATCGCAACTTTTTCCCCTCCGCTAAACTGGGGGTGGGCGTGACCAGTGTGTGATGTATCCGGCCCGCGGGCTGTGAGTTTGACACCCCTGCTCTAGATATGTTGGTGGGTTTTTAAAAAGTTTTTTAGTCTCAGTACATTTAGAAACCTTTGGGTTAAACATTATTACAATGTAATACATGAATTCCTCTGAAAGGAAAGTATGTCCAGTAGGCAAATAACAAATAGGTTTTTGTTGAAATATTTGCATTACCAGTATATTTGCATTGATTTTTAAAGAAAGGTTTGACTGCCAATTGTCTATTTTGTGTGTGTGTGTAGATGCTGGTGATTTATTGTTGTTAGCTGCTTAGAGTCATTTGAGATGATTGGGCATATAAAATAAATGAATAGATAGATAGAAGGATGGACGGATGGATGAATGGATGGAGAGAGACAGAGAATAAGAGATAGAGATAGAGATAGATAGATAGATAGATAGATAGATAGATAGATAGATAGATAGATAGATAGATAGATAGATACAGAGGTGGGTTCCTATCAGTTCGCACCTATTCGGTGGAACCGGTTCGTCAAATCTACCGAACCGGTTAGAAGAGGTTCCACCAGTGGACCCGGAAAGCAGGCCACACCTACAGAAGAGGTTCCAAAAATTTTTGAAACCCACCACTGGTCCTTGGATATGATTATTCTACACTATCATGCTCCTATTTATAAAACTCAGTGCCTCTGTGAAAGGTAAGGATGACTACTGCGTTTGTGGTGCAATCAGAACATTGCGTGTGTTGAAGTTGTTTTAACGCAAACCAAAGATGCCTTTTAAAAAACAAGTTTACATCATATTCTTATGCATGCCAGTGCTGTGTGTGAGGTAATTTAAGGTGGTTCTGACAAGTGTCGTCGGCATCTTCATATCCGGTCACATGGGCGGCAAGCCACTCCCATCCAGTCACATGGGTGGCAAGCCACTCCCACAAAGGAGGCCACACCCACAGAGTAGGTTCGAACAATTTTTGAAACCCACCACTGGATAGATAGATAGATAGATAGATAGATAGATAAGATAAGATAAGATAAGATAAGATAGATGGATGGATGGACAGATAGACAGATAGGTAGATAGGTGAGAGACAGACAGACAGACAGATGATAGATAGATAAATAGAAAAAGAAAAAAAAGAAAGCAAAGAAAAAAGAAAGAAAGAAAATAGTAAAATAACCCTTTTCTGACAATGGATAAATTATATTACCAACAATGTATCAAAAGCTCCCACTGACAGCCAACTCATAATCCCAATAAGAGAACCATTGAATATCTCTTCAGTGCACAAAATTCTTGCCATGACAATCACCATTCATACATATATATTTCTGGCAGTGTAAAATAGCAGCTAATAGATTTAGAGCTGAGGTTTCCCTGGGTCCTGCCTGCAAAAATGAAGTGGGCAGCCTTTCCCCAGCCAATGCAGGGCCATTGCCATTGGAGATAGCTACTCCAATACAAAGGCCAGCTATATACAGTATTGAAAGGACACAAGGGGCAATAGCAATAGCAAAAGCAGTTAGACTTATATACCGCTTCATAGGGCTTTCAGCCCTCTCTAAGCGGTTTACAGAGTCAGCATATTGCCCCCAACAACAATCCGGGTCCTCATTTTACCCACCTCAGAAGGATGGAAGGCTGAGTCAACCCTGAGCCGGTGAGATTTGAACAGCCGAACTGCAGAACTGCAGTCAGCTGAAGTAGCCTGCAGTGCTGCATTTAACCACTGCGCCACCTCGGCTTCTTAATCTTTGGGCGAACTGAACTTGCTCATAATTGGGCTGACCCACCCTATCAAGGACTGTACCCATTGCATACAGGATGAGGAAAAAGGATTGACATTGACGCCATAATTCTACATCCAGAAGAGATGGTTGTAACCCACAATGCTTAATAAATGACAAGTTGGTTGGCTTGTGAAAAGTTAGTTGTAGCACACACTTTCTGAGTTTCATAGACAATATCAGCAGGGAAATAGTTTCAACTAATGCAACGGCTCTAAGCTGCTTGTTCCCATGGTGGATAGCAACACCTGCTGGCCAAGCATGATCGGTGGCATTCATTCAGAAGAACCCTCACTGCTTGCCAGCTCCCAAATTCCATCATCGAGAGACATCAGCTGCCTCTTCGCTTTGAATGGAAGGTCATTTGGAGGCTCCTGGCAGATGGTGCCAAATGGTGCGAAATGTAATCGTGGCACTTTTTATCCAATCCTTTGACTTCCAAGGGCACTACTCTTCTCTTCTTTAGCTGCCTTCAGCCATTGTGGTTTGTTCTGCTGTGTGTAAATGAAGCTGTTTTTGCTGTTGCTGTTGCTGTTGCTGTTGTTGTTGTTGCTATTATTATTATTATACAATTGTATCACAGCGGCCAGTTGTTTCGCCGGATTTGGCATTGGTTGCTAGTCGGGCCCCACCCAGGGGCCTAGGACGTCGTAACGTATTTTCATAATATGCGTGCAGATCCAAGCAGTGCGGCTTTTTGCATTTGACTGATGGTGATTTTGTCAATTTTTAACTGTTTTAAATGTAATTCCAGTGCTTTTGGAATAGCACCCAGTGTGCCAATTACCACTGGAATTACCAGTAATAATTAATTATTATTATTATTATTATTATTATTATTATTATTATTATTATTTAATCTTTAGTGAGATTCATAGCCTTTGGGGCTGGTTAGTAGCTCAACAGCTTGAGTCCTAACCAAGGACCTAGGAACTGTTAAGGTGACGTCGGAGGATATAAGCTGTTCCAAGTAGGGAAGTTTTTTGTAGAATCAGAATGTTCAAGTCTGATATATTTAAAATTTCTAAATAGTGAGGTAGCCCTTTGGGTATTGCTCCAAGGGCTCCAATTACAATCGGGACAACAGACAATTTCTTTTTCCACAGTCGCTCAACTTCAATTTGCAAGTCCCGGTACTTTGTGATTTTTTTTCTTCCTGTTATTATTATTGTTATTATTATTATTGCGTGGTTAATCTTTGGTGAGATTCACAGGTTTTGGGGCTGGTTGGTAGCTCAACAGCTCGAGTCCTAACCAAGGACCTCGGAACTGTTAAGGTAACGTCGGAGGATATAAGCTGTTCCAAGTAGGGCGGTTTTTTGTAGAATCAGAATGTTCAAGTCTGATATATTTAAAATTTCCAAATAGTGAGGTAGCCCTTTAGGTATTGCCCCAAGGGCTCCAATTACAATCGGGACAACAACAACAATAGCTGATAATTCAATAATAAATATTTATAGCAGGAACAATATAATGTTCCAAGCACTACATATACATTTTAAATTCATTTTCGATATCATACACGTGTCTACAACTGTTATGATCTTGATTAACAACAAATAAATAACATATAGTATATGAATAAAACTTAAAAAGAAGGGAGAGGGTAGAGAAGGTTGGGAAATGTTTATCCCACAGAGAAATTCTTTAAGTACATTTGGGGTGATTGCTTGTCTTCCTTGTTCCTTTGTTGAAAACAACTGGAGATTTATGTGAATAATATGTTTCTATGTTTCTATGCTTTGCATTTATGCCTGGTTTTGCAAAGCATTTGTATTTCGTGGAATGATCTTTTAAATTGGTCAAAAATTATTTGGGTAATCGTTGCAATTAGCTAAAAAATTCTAATCCCCTCAGCTAGCCAGAGCAGTTAAAAAAAACCCCACCAATTTAAGAATGTATATATTCCTTATATTAATACAGTAAGGCCACCAACCTCTATAAGAGAAATAGAGTAGATAATTCAATATAGATAGGCTTTCAAGTTGTTGCATCAATCAATCAAGCTTCATTAGAATAATATGGCATTTACATATGCAATAAAAAGATAACAATATTTGGAATTGAATTGAGTTCATTTACAAGAATATTTACCTCACTACACTCTTGGCCACTTACCTCATATTTTGCAAAGGGCAAATGCGACTTGAGGCCTTTTCAGCCCCTTATAGGAACAAAATGCTGCAATTTATGTATGCAGTTATATGTATATGTATATACAACCAGATAGATGTTCACAGCATGAAGGGAGAGGTTCAAGCAATTTATTTTACTTCACTTTTTTCTACTGCATGGTTTTGGAGAGTTTTTTTTTTGTTTTGTTACTGCAGTGATTGTGAGAGCTTTGGAGCCTGTTTGTGATGTTTGAATCTGTTCTCAGAGATTTGACGTCATCAGGCTTGAAGATATTAATGAATTAACTTCAAATATTTTTTTGAGGGGAAATGAAAGCTGTGGTAGGGTGAAACTGTCCTTAGATAACTCCATTGAGCCCAATGTCTAAGTATTTTATGACGGGTGAAAACAAATCTTTCTGAAAGTCTCCTATGGTTGTGTTGTGGCCCAGCAGGTGCCGTTGGAGCTGCCACCAGACTCCGACAGCGAGGGGCCCTCTGAGTCGGCTCTGGAGGATGTGGAGGACCCTGGACAGGGTTCCGACTCCGAGCAGGGCGCAGAGAGACTGGTTGGCCACCAGGTGGTGCCTGAGCCTTGGACCAGTGGGGAGGAGACAAGGGAGAGTGATCCAGAAGCCAGCAGTGAGTTGTTCCTGGATGCATGCCATCGAAGAGCTACTAGGCATCAGGAACAATTACGCAATTACAGGAGGTGATTGTACTCAGCTGGTGGTCATTAGGCTCCTCTCCAGACTATAAAAGCTACTTGTGCACACGGCCCTCTTTGTAGAAGTCAATGCAGGATTGAATGTCGGAGGACAGTTCTGTGAGCTTGGCAGGCTGGATTGCTGCCAAGCCTTATCTGTGTTTATTTCTGCCTGAGTTTGTCTGAGTTGCTGCCAAGGTCCTTATCTGTTTGTTTGCTTGGCTTTCAGCCACCAAGGTTTTGGTGTTTTGCTAATTAAAGTACATTCCAGTTAAGCTTGTCTCGGCATTCGTTATTGGACGGAGGAGGGGGTCAGAACAGGTTGGGAGTAATAAAAATAAGTTATGGTCATTATAAAGACACTTTCAGGCTATCACATTAGCAAAGAAGATACAACTTAGAAGCACAAACTACAATCACTTGTTGTTTGTGGGTACAAAGCAATGAATCTTGGCAGACTCAGGTGCGGTCCCAGGCTAATCCTATGCCAAAAATCCTGGCCAGCCTTTTGTGCCCCATCCAGAGTATTTTAGCTGAGTGATGATGGACAAAAGGAAATCTGTAGATTGGTTGCTTTCTGTAGGAGTTTGGTCTCATCCAATATCTAAAAATTATCAGGGCTATATCTGGGTTTATGTACAGCTCTGTACATTCTGATGAAAGAAATGTCCTTCTGGGTTCAGCTCCAAGTGGGGAAAAAGACACTGGAGACATGGAGGCTGCTTGGAAAGATGGTTATTGTTGGACAGGGCCACATGGCTTGAGCCCTGAACAGAAAAGGTGATCACATGCTTCAATGTTGGTGGAGAAGAAGAGAAGGGCTGAGGGAGGGGCTTGCTAGGCTTTTTATAACCTGTTTAGTCCCACCTCTCTGTTTCCTGTTCCCATGTAAGAAATGTATTCTGATTGGTTGTCAGACTCCCATGGGGCCATGCAGGGGCAACTCTCTAGGCTGCGTTTTGAATCCAGATTTGGTTGAGTTCTCAGATGCCATGTGGTCAGTTGAGTAAAGGGCTAATATTATCATGCCTTTACTCCCATCCCCCCTGGGGCTGCAGTGGAGAAGTCTTTATTATGTAAAATGGATTAGCTTGGCCTTCTTAATGGCCCATTAACAGTGGGGATGGGTAGGAAGCTACAGGCAACTATTCTGTCTTTTAAAACATGTTTCTTTCTTTTCACAGCCAGAGAAATATTCTGCCTTTTCAATATTTCCTAGGATATTTCATTTTTCTGGGAGAAGGCTGGATGATAACTTCCCACAATTCCTTACAGAAAATAAAATACCAGCACTTGTCTTTGTAGCTCTTTCTCTTGTTTCACTATTCTGATCAACAAAAGTGAACATTATCTTAGTTGGATTCTTGATCCAATCTCTGAGAAGATAAGAGACAACTGAAGGCTAAATTCATAGCTGTGAAACATTAGCTGTATTATCATCACAAATACAATCATTTTTAGGCTGAAGCTGCACTGGGATTTACTGACAGATCCCTGAATGATTTGTAACAGAATAGCAAGCATTTTTAAATGCCCCATTAGAAGAAATGTGCTACATTCATGCAGCTGTATGTAATGCTTTTCTGCAACTCCTCTATTTTTACCAAAAACATCAATTAAGGAGAAAAAAAAGTAAAAGACCTGCACAATAAATTTTGATTGGCACTGCTTGAAACTACCTATGAAGAAATACCAGATGTTTATGCATCGTATAGTAGTTGGAATGTATTTACCATGTTTCCTCAAAAATACAGCATGTCCTCATAATAAGGCCATGCCACATTATTCTGGTAGGCAAAAATATAAGCCCTCCCCCTGGATAACTCCCCACCTCCAGCCAGGCAGAGTGCCACTCACCAACCTAGCGGTATCCCGAAGGTGCCAAGCTGTGGGAACCGGTGGGGGGGGGAGGTGGAGGCAAAGGTGATCACGTTGCTTGGTGCTTTCAGGATACCGCTAGGTTGGTGAGCAGCGCTGTGCCCAGCTGAAGAGGGCGGTTGCCGGGCGGCTGCTCACTTGCAAGCGGGCTCCCAAAGAGCCGGGCACACCCTCAGGGGTGAACAGTTGTGTTGCGCTGTTGCAGCAGCACAACACAACAGCCACAAAGTGACCACACTCACGAGCAGCCACCTGGCAAACCCCCTTTCTAGCCAGGCACAGCGCCATTCATTGACCTAGGGGTATCGCCAAGCTGCATGAATGCCTCTTCGCCGTCACCTAGCTCCCGCGGCTTGGGGCCTTCAAAATGCCAGTGAATGGCGCTCTGCATGGCTGGAGAGGGGGGTGCATGAGTGGATATTCCACTAAAGCACCTCCAAGCCTCACGATGGCCTGGCCCAGCTCTCCCTGCAAAGCCAGGGCACCTCCGCTGCCACCACTGCCACTACCGTCATCTCAAGATGGCTTTTTCGGCAGCTTCCAAACTGAGTCTTCCGGCGGCTAGCAGAGCGTACAACCATAGAGCGTATGCCCAGAGCGGCCACTGCTGGAAGGCTCGGTTTGGAAGCCTCTGAAAAAGCCATGCTGGGAAGCCAGTGGCGGCGGTGGCGGCAGCGGAGGTGCCCTGGCTCTGCAGGGAGGGCTGGGCTAGGGCATCGTGAGGCTGGGAGGCGTGAGATTGTACAGCCCCCCTCTCCAGCCATGCAGAGCGCCATTCACTGGCATTTTGAAGGCGCCAAGCTGCGAGAGCCGGGTGGCGGTTATTAGGCGCTCACGCGGCTTGGCGATACCTCTAGGTCAGTGAATGGCGTTGTGCCCAGCTGGAAAGGGGGTTTGCCGGGTGGCTGCTCGTGAGCGTGGTCGCTTCATGGCTGTTGTGTTGCGCTGCTGCAACAGCGCAACACAGCCATTCGCCCATGAGGCTGTGCCCGGCTCTTTGGGAGCCTGTTCGCAAGAGAACAGCCGCCTGGCAACCCCAAAACAATGAACCCTCCCCTCATAATAAGGTCCAAGCCATATTTAGTGAGTAAAAAGAAAATAAGACTCTGTCTTATTTTCGGGGAAACACGGTAGTAAAAATCAATCAATCTGCTTGATGGCTAATTAGTAGCTATGTTTCTTTTCCTATCTCTGCCATACTAAATCATAAACCAAGGTTTACAAACCACAATAGCTTTATGCAATGCAACAAAGTATTCTCAGCACCTAAATCACACAATGGCTTAATGTAACTGGACGACCCAGCCAAACCGTGAGCTCAAACAATGAGATCATACAAGCTCACTTAATTTTTATGTATATTTATGTAACTGAGTGCATACAAATGAATACTTCTCAAAACCAGCAGAGGGCAACAGAGCAACAAAAATTACATTAACATTATGCTAGCATTAAGTACAATTGTATTTATTGCATTGTTTACACATCATGTATTTTTAACCAGAATAGTAGCAGAAATATAATTTTAAAAAGAATGTCGCTGCTTTGGCCTCAACTACTATATTGGACTTTTGAATATTAATAATATATCCAGTTAAAGGCATTAAAAGTACATTTGACTACATTCCTATTGTGTATGGAATGCACATCTATCTTCTGAAATCTGAGGAGAGATATTTGCCAATATTTCAAGAGTAGATTCCTCGTTCCTAGTGCCCATTTCATTGCAATCAAATAAAGACAAGCGTTATGCTGACATGCTTCTAAATTAATTGATTTCTTTCAGTTTATAGTCTAATTCCTCAAAATTATAGCCCCAGCGTAGCTCTCTTATTTGAAGCTTTAGTCTTGGTAGGCTGCAAATGAAGATTTAGCACACACTGAAATTCAGAGATAGGATTCTAAATCAAAAGATCATTCTTTTCATCCGATCCTCATTTTATTGCATTTGGAACTTATCGTGCAACTTTAAAGCAATATTGACGTGGATGAGTTATCACTGACATATAATAAATATGCACTGTACATATTTAAAAGCTCAACAGATATAACTACAGTAATAACATTAAAAAAAAGATATTTCTCCTATTATCGTAGGATAAAGTATGTGATGTAAATTGTGTAATGTGGTACAATGGCAGTCATTCTAGGCCTGTCCAAAACTTGTCCTTGCCTGTATTTCATCACCCGCTGTGGGTTATACACAGTGGTGGGATTCAAATAATTTAACAACCGGTTCTCTGCCCTAATGACCATCTGGGTGGGTGGGGCTCGGTGGTCATGTGACTGGGTGGGCATGGCCAACTCAATGTCACTCAGGTCGATGGGCGCTTCGCCTTAGCTGTTACAATATAATAAGGGTTAACCGGAGAGGCAGTTTTTGTAAGCAGATCAATAAAGATGAGGGTAGAAACAACACCAGAATGTTTCCTTCCTGCCTTCCTTACAGGAGTAGCCCTGTAAAGTGGAAAAAAACAAAAGGAGATTTCTTCCAACAACCGGTTCTCTGAACTACTTAGAAAGTTACCAACCGGTTCTCCCGAATAGGCGCGAACTGGCTGAATCCCACCACTGGTTATACCGTATATATCATTGACCTTGGCTTTATCATATGTTAATTACCTGTACCTGTTATTGCTTAATTCTTTCCTTATAGCTCATCATTTTCCTTTACACCACCTAGAAAACTAGGAATTACAGATAGAGAATTTGAAAGAATCAGAGATGTATTCATTGTGCATATTAATTAAAAATATTCTTTTCATTCTACAAACTTTTAAAAATGTGAAGACCCTGAATTTTGCACCAGTATAAATATCAATTTAATGAGTATGAACGGTTTGAATATCTAAGGAGAATATCTCGTTCATCCAGGCCATGGGCGTCCCAAAGGTGCTTTTTCAAGAGGCAACTGGATTTTCTGGTTTTTCTCTGAAGACGTTTCGCTTTTCATCAGAGCTGAAGAAGCTTCTTGGATGAGAAGTGAAACACCTTCCAAGAAAAAACAGAAAGTCCAATTACCTTTTGCAAAAGCACCTTTGAGACAAAGTGTTTGAGTCAGTGGTGAAATTCAATTTTTTTTTACTAGCGGTTCTGTGGGTGTGATGGGCGTGGTGTGGCATGGTGGGCGTGGCTTGGTGGGCGTGGTAGGGGAAGGATACTGCAAAATCTCCATTCCCTCCCCACTCTGGGGCCAGCCAGAGGTGGCATTTCTGGTTCTCTGAACTACTCAAGAATTCTGCTACTGGTTCTCTGAAATACTCAAAAATTCTGCTACCGGTTCTCTGAACTACTCAAAAATTCTGCTACCGGTTCTCTGAACTACTCAAAATTTCCGTTACCAGTTCTCCAGAACCTGTCAGAACCTGCTGGATTTCACCCCTGATTTGAATGATTTATTTTTGCTGTTGAAGACTAATTGGCTCAATAAGGTGACATAAGGCAAATCAGACTCTACTTTCCCTCTCTGCCCCCCACAAGCCAAAACATCTCAAGCTGTTACCTGTTGAAGAGGTATAGTTATAGGGGCTACTGCAAGTCGTGGCACTGCCTGAAGTGAGTTGCAGAGAAGTGGACCTGCTTCAGTTTCCATTCCCAGTCCTATTTTCATTTGATTCACGCTGTTAATGATAAACCACATATTCCTGAGCTTTATGAGACATCTCGCCCTGAATGCCATGTTCTGAGGTATGTCAGCTCTCTCTTGAGCTACCTTGAGATTCCTATTTCTGGGGCAGACTCGAGGAGGTAGAGCAAAGTAAGAAGATCAGGAGAAGGAGGCATTGCCTTTCTCCAGAATAGAGTTGTTACCAACATGTCTGTCTGGAACTAGCTCCTCCTTCTTGATAAAGTTGACCAAAGCAAGAGTTTCTTCCTATAGAAAACTGTTGTGACCCGGCAGGTGCTGTTGGAGCTGTGGCCAGACTCTGACAGCGAGGGGTCTTATGAGTCGGCTCTGGAGGAGGTGGAGGACCCTGGACAGGGTGCCGACTCTGAGCAGGGCGAGAAGAGACTGGTTGCTACTAGGTGTCACTGGAGCCTTGGATCAGAGGGAATGATCAGGAAAACACTTGTGAGTTGTTTCGGGATGCACACCGTAGAAGGGCTACCCGGCGGCAAGAACAACTGCGTAATCATAGGAGATGATTACGCTCAGTTGATGCTTATTAAGATCCTCTCATGATTATAAAAGAGACTGCTTGTGCCACGCCCTTTTGCCGAAGTCAACGTTCACGTTAAGGACTAACCAGAAACAAACTTAGCAGGCTGGATTGCTGCCAGAGTTTGTGTGCATTGCTGCCAAGCTTTGTAGGACTTGCTGCCAGATGCTTATCTCTTTGTTTATGTGGCTTGCAGTCAACGAGAATCTTGACTGATTAAAGGAAACCTTTTTAGTTACGTGGGTTTTGGCTGTTGTTCCTGGACGGAGAAGGGGGGGTCAGAACAGAAAACCAACTTGGAAGAAGTGGCCATAGGAAAATCCCTTGAATCTTATTGCTTTGTCACTTCAGTAGTAAAATGCATCTAAAAATAATTTCCAAGTAGCTGTGTTTCAATTCAGTTGGAACTCTGAAATAACTTCAATGGAAAGATGTGAGATATCTTTAAATAGTGCTTGCCACAACAGCACTGTTCTTGCGAGACCAGCTTACTCACAACGGCCTTATTCTTAAATTACAAGGCAAAAAAAAAAAAACACACAAGTCCAAGCAATGAAGTAAGAAGTAAGTTTCATGGAGAATGACTCAGAGAAATACGGACGTGGATGCAGCAACAATGGATGGCCACAAAAGCCTGTGGCAATGTGGAAGATGGCATAAATTGTGCATAGATTCATCCAGTGGTCAGGTTGAGAAGTGCTGCAGGACAGTAAATTGAAATCACATGTTTGAAGTCAAGATGCCATATTCAGTAATCAGCAAAGGGAGGGGAGTTTCCCGCCAAGGCCAACTGTCCGGCATACCAACCTGATGATGATTTTTGAAGATGTCTCCCACCTGACAGCTGTGGAGATATATATTGGACTATGGACTGGGGTACCAAGGGGAGGGGAATGAATCATGTAGTGATATCTAGTGCTTTTGCGCGCTTTTGCTCAGATCCAGCTTTGCTTAGCTTCTATTTACTTATAAAATCAGTAAAAGTACTCTTAAATTCTGCAAAATGGAGTTGAGTGGTTTCTTTCTTGGTTATTAAGTGAAGCGCCTTGACAATCTTGGTGGTACAGCGAAAGAAAGAAGGAAGGAAGGAAGAAAGGAAGGAAAGAAGAGAGAAAGAGAGAGAGAGAGTTCTGATTCAAGAATCCTTGGATGCTTGGTACTCTACTACAGTCATACTGGAGTACCAAAGCGCTTTCACATTGAAAGAATTAGATAATGACATCACCATTCCATGAGGGATGCCCAGTTGTGGACTCCTTTCACATCCCTATTAAGGTACCCACTGAAGTGGCACCTATTTATAACTGCTTGGTTGGTAGAAGCTGGAGCATGTGATGGGTGCTCACCCCGCCCTGCAGCAGCAACTGGATCTCGAACACAAGCCTGCCAATTATCAGCTCAGTGTCCTAACCTCATGAGCCATGCGCTTCTCTGAATGCTTGGTTAGAGGAATAATAATGGCTATATTGCTTTAATTATGTCTCATTGAATCAAGCCCAGACTGAAATATTCTAGAGAAGTCACATTTAAACCTCGGTTTAAAATTTGATCTCTTCCAATGAAAATGAAGGTGCACAAAGAATGAGCAAACATTTCTCCTTGGTGTTCATTAAAACGGGGAGATGTTGGGAACTCGAGTTCCTCGGAGCAAAAATGTGCGGAATGTCAACAAATATTGCCTCTTACTATGAGCTGCAGAAAGGTCAGTCAGAAGAACGGTGGGAGGAAAAGTCACCACAATTAAACAGTTATTAGATGAGGCAACATTCTTAACTGTCACAGGCCATCACCTCTTTGGAAATCGCTTGAACGGGTGTTACCATAAAATTCATTTCTCGCTATGCTGCACCGATTTTCTGGGAAGCTAATTTGGGCTGCCAAAGAAAGCAAGATATGAACATCTTGTAGTAAAATGGCAGGTGAAAGAAGAGACTTGGCCACACAGCAAAGGATGCCCTTGTACAGCTTTGTTGTGATCCACCCACTTCTGCATTCTGTGATATTCACATGATTCACTGTGGCTGCTCCAGCCCTCTGAACGATCTCCCCGTTGAGATCCGGACCCTTACTACCCTTCCGGCCTTCCACAAAGCAACTAAGACCTGGCTGTTCCGGCAGGCCTGGGGCTGTTGAACTATCCAGCCCCATTCGAGGTTACGACTGTTGTTGAATTTTTAAATTGCTGTTTTTATTTTATTTTTTGTATCCCCCCCCTTTTATTGTGAACCGCCTTGAGTCTCTCGGAATAGGGTGGCATACAAACTAAATAAAATCTAATCTAAATTCACAAGGGATGAAATGCCTTTAAAAAACCAAGCCATTTGTCACACTTCCAAAATGCCCGAATGGCTTCTGCTTCCTTGTGGACTAATCCTTTCTTATGATGGAAATGTTGTTGGCATGGCTTAAACTGAGATCTGCCCTGAAACATCGCCTTGGCAGAAGGCTTTGAAAAATCCTTTGCTTAGTTGAAATCCCTGAAAAGTGTAATGAGGAAAATTAAAGGAATTATCACCTATGCTTTATGGCATTTAATTAAACAGACAGACAGGTCCTTAGCAGCAAACCGGCACAGACAAGCTGGGGCAGCAATAAACACAGATAAGGCTTGGCAGCAATCCAGCCTTCCAAGCTTCTAACAATGTTCTCCGACATTCGATCCTGTGTTGACTTCTGCAAAGAGGGGCGTGTGCACAAGTAGTCTTTTTATAGTCTGGAGAGGAGCCTAATGACCACCAGCTGAGTGCAATTACCTCCTGTAACTGCGCGACTGTTCCTGATGCCTATTAGCTCTATGGTGCCGTGCATCCATGAACAACTCACTGCTGGGGTCCGGCTCACTCTCCCTTGTCTCCTCTCCTCCCCAAGGCTCAGGTGCCTCCTTGTGGCCAACCAGCCTCTCTGAGCCCTGCTCAGAGTTGGAACCCTGTCCAGGGTCCTCCACATCCTCCAGAGCCGACTCATAGGGCCCCTCGCTGTCAGAGTCTGCTGGTAGCTCCAACAGCTCCTGCTGGGCCACAACACTGGGGATGGTGGTGGAGTCTGGGGGTGGAGTCAAGAGAGGAATCGTCCTGGAATCCTTATGTTGCCAGCCCTCTTGAATTCCATTAACTTTTATCTAGTGCCTATTTAGTGCTCTTAGTTGACTAGATTCTTATGTATCTTGTGTGTTCAATTGCTAATTGTATCTGACACTTTGCAACCCCATGAAATCACCTCTTTGAAGTCATACTTTCTCCTGGAGTTTGCCCAAATTTTTGTTCATTGTGTCAATGACACTATCTAGCCATCTCATCCTTGCTGTCCCTTTCTCCTTTTGACCAGTGGTATATTAACCATTAAGCAGACCAAGCATGTGCTTAGGGCACCAGGCCCAAAGGAGGAACCACAAAGTTGAAAAAGGACCCCCCCCCCCCAGATTTGTACAGTATGTACAAAGGAGGGAGGCACCAAGATTTGTCAGTGCTTAGGGCACCAGTGAGCCTTAATCCGCCACTGCTTTTGACTCTGGTGTATAGGCATGAGCAAGAAATCTTTTTATTTGGAACTTAACATGTGGTCCTGATTCTTCACATGAGAGAGAGGAGAGCGCGAGAGAGAGAGAAGTAGAGAGAGAGAGAGAGAGAGAGAGAGAGAGAGAGACAGAGACAGAGAGAGAGGGAGAGGAGAGAGAGAGAGACATAATGGAAACACCAAAAACAACAAGGAATGAAACCAGAAAAAAATATTGAAATGTGAGATTGCCCTTGTGCATAATAGGCATTTCAATCAGGATGAGTAAGCAGGTATGATTAGACCAGGCTGTTCTATACATAGTGGGAAGTGAGATCAGTAGCTTGTCCTCGGTTCAACATCCCTTTAGGAAGGTGGCAGCTAGTTTTAAATTCCTATCCCTTCCCCACAACATTTTCCAGCAACGACATCTGAAACACTTGTAGTTTTTAAATGACTGGTCAGAACAGTTAGAGATCAAAGGGAAAACTCTCACATGGGGTTTCTGAATCATCATGAAATACTAAATAGGTTTGCTGAGTAACGAATCAACAAAACCTGATGAAACACAACAGAAAGCACCACAAGGACATTCGTAACAGGGACTTCCAGAAGGCGACATCCAGAAGACCAAATGTGCAATTTGAACACTTGATTTTTAAAACTTTGCACGTATCATTTCAACCAACTGATTAGACCATGTCAGCAAGTAGTTAATATAGTGTTTTCACATGCAAATTAAGCACTACGGGCAGCCTAGGCAGGCTATGAATTCTGAAAATTGGTAGTCCAGTCAAGCTGGAGGAATTTAGTTTAGTTTAGTTTACTTTATTGTCATTGCACCTCATACAATGAAATTAAATGCCATCTTCAGTGTACTTATATTTAAAAAAATTTAAACAAAAACACACATCCTTCACATTCTAAACGAACTGAAAACCTGATATTGCATTAATATTGCATTATACAGTAGAATTCAGGTTACTGCCCTGGGGTAGAAGCTGTTTTTCAGCCTATTTGTCCTTTTTAAAAACATATCCTGTACTGTCTGTCAGATGGTAAAAATCCCCCCCCCAAAAAGGGTGCCTCAAAATGTCACTGGGGAACATTATAAAACTGTTGAAAGAAATGTCCTTCTGGGTTCAGCTCCAAGTGGGGAAGAAGATACTGGAGACATGGAGGCTGCTTGGAAAGATGGTTTATTGGTGGACAGGACCACAAGGGGGATCACATGCTTCAATGTGGTGGAGAAGAAGAGAAGGGCTGAGGGAGGGGCTTGCTAGGCTTGCTGTGCTGTAGGCGCCACCATCTTGTTTTTTTGCTTCTGCACATGCGCAGAGCAATTTTTATTGCTCTGTGCATGCGCGCACATGGTGCACCCATGAATTAACTAGCAGTAGTGACTGCCGGAATCGACCCCTGCACAAAATGTATCAGCAAAGTTTGCAACCATCTTTCTGTGTGCTAGGGTGTGCTAGGCCTGGGACAGACAGTGGGGGGACTAACCCAGCTTTTGGGGGGGAAAGATCATCTTCAGAGACGGAAAGCAGTTGGGCCTGCTGGTTACCGAACAGCCCCACTTCCTCTGCCTGCAGCTCCTCAGGCAAGGCTTCCTCTGGCAACTCTGGATCTGGCTGCTCATTGTCGATCTCCTGATCTGAATCTGAGCTCACTTTGGCATAGTGGTCCAAACGCTCCTCCTCTTCCTGTTGTCTGTGGGACAGGAACTTCAAGGACTCCTGCATTCCTCTTTCTCACCAGTGCTTGAAATACGTCAACAATATAAAGAATGATATGTGTACAACACGGCAAGGAAAAAGTTCTCAGTATTCCCAAATGTGAGTCCATTTATGCCTAAAGAAAGATTCTGTGTCTATCTGGCCACGCCCACACCTGTGCCCACACAAATGCATGCACACAATGTTAGGAAAGCCCTTCCTTCCTTCCTTTCCTTCCTTCCTTCCTTCCTTTCCTTCCTTTCTTCCATTACATGCATGAATACATGTTATGGAGAAAGAGGCAGGGAGGCAGCAGACTTGATGTGCTTGCTTTGATATTCTGTGCATTTTCTGTGTCCTGCAGATTGGTAACTGAGATTACATTATCGTTGCTTTACTGATTTTCTTAGTAAGCCAGCCCAGACCCCCATAAAGGTAAAAGTTCCCCTCGCACATATGTGCCAGTTATCCCAAGCTCTAGGGGGCGAGGCTCATCTCCGTTTCAAAGCTGAAGAGCCAGCACTGTCTGAAGACGTCTCCATGGTCATGGGGGTGGCATGACTAAACGCCAAAGGAGCATGGAACTCTGTTACCTTCCCACCAAAGGTGGTTCCTATTTTTCTACTTGCATTTTTACATGCTTTCAAACGGCTAGGTTGGCAGGAGTGGTACAAGTGACAGGAGCTTACTCTGTTATGCGGCACTAGGGATTCGAACTGCCAAACTACTGACCTTCTGATCGACAAGCTCAGCGGCTTAGCCGCTGAGCCACGGCATCCCTTCCCAGGCCCCCAAGTCAGGTAAATAGGAGTATGATGCTCAAGAATATCATGCCAGAGCCCATTGCTTGTTAATGTGTGGCAAGGTTGTTAAGGTCTTATATACTGCTTCCTCTTTACATATTAATAAGTAAGTCACCTAAATTACCCAAATCATTTGCGTGGAAAAGAAAAAAATGGTATGCATATGGTATGGGTTAAATTTATTCATCAGCTCATGCTATTATATCTAAAATTTGTCATAGGCAGAATATTCAGGTGCAAATTTAGAAAAGGCTTCTGACAGTGCTGCTTGAAGAGCAGAAAGTCAAACAGCTTCTTTGAAAGATGTGATTTCTAATAGTGGATCTGAATACAAGATATAATAGCACTCGAGTGAATTGCGGAATGTGTTTTACTTTGGGGGTGGGAGAGTCTCACACAAGTGAATAGGAAGAAAATGTGTGCGTACTGCATGGTATTAAACTGGATGCGGTTTATATTAGACATGTGCATAAATATTCATAACTGGCTCCTATAAATATGAATAACAAGCTTATGTGACACCAGGACAGTTTTTATGTGCAAGTCTGGTACATGTATTCCTGTGTCCCACTTGTTTGTCTTAGAAATTTTGTTTGTAACTTCAGAAATCAATATTACTCTCCTGAAGGCCTGTTTAGGTGCTGTTCTTTAGGGAAAAAAACAACAGTATAATGCTGTTATTTTGGAAAGATGGAATAAGCACCAAAATGCTTACAAATTCATACCTTAACTAAAAAGTACATAAATTGTACCCTGCAACTGCAACTGTAAATTAATTGTAATTCCCACGGCATGTAAGAAGCAGTAAATATATTAAACAGTCTTGGGTGTTTTCTGCCTACAACTTTTGTTACCTGCTAGATTTTGTCAGAAGGGACGTCAGTGGCTAAGACACTGAGCTTGTCGATCAGAAAGGTCGGCAGTTCAGTGGTTCAAATCCCTAGCGCCGCATAACGAAGTGAGCTCCCATTACAGCTTCTGCCAACCTAGCAGTGTGTAAGTACAGTTCGAAAGCATGTAGAAATAGGGACCACTTTGGTGGGAAGGTAACAGATTCTGTGCACTTTTGGCATTTAGTCATGCCAGCCACATGACCATGGAGACATCTTCGGACAGCGCTGGCTCTTCAGCTTTGAAATGGAGATGAGCACCGCCCCTAGAGTCGGGAGCGATTAGCACATATGTGCGAAGGGAACCTTTACCTTTATACTTTGTTTATTCAACCTCTTCTTTCAACCTCTTCCTCTAAGACAGGGGTGTCAAACTCACGTTGTCATGGCAGTGTCACATGACATATCACAACTTCCCCCCCTTTGCTAAACGGGCATGGGCGTGGCCAGAACATGATGTATCCGGGCTGCAGCCGTGAGTTTGACAGCTCTGCTCTAAGAGAATGTTTTTTTGATGTCAACAATTTTAAGGTACTTGGATTTCAACTCTCAGAATTCCTGTATAAGTAGTCCTCAACTTACAACAGTTTGCTTAGTGATGTTTCAAAGTTACAACGGCACGGAAAAAAGTGACTTATGACCATTTTTCACACTTGCGATCATTGCAGTATCCCCATGGTCATGTGATTTACATTCAGATGCTTTTACAACTGGTTCATATTTATGATGGTTGCAATGTCCTGGAGCCACGTGAATCACCTTTTGAGACCTTCTGACGAGCGAGGTCAATGGGGAAGCCAGATTCACTTAACAACCATGGATTTAACAACTGAACTGATTCCCTTAACAAATGTGGCATAAAAGGGGGCAAACTCACTTAACACGTTTCTCACTTAACAACATCAATTTTAGGCTCAATTGTGATCATAAGTTGAGGATTACCTGTACCTCTTAAAATTTGAGAATCAGTGCTCTAAGACAGAGACAGCAATGTTCCCTTCTTGTAGTGGCTGCCACGCATTGCGGATAAGTGGCCAGTGGCTGCCTAACATTGCTCAGCAGAGCTAAAGCCAAATGTGAGGGAAGGGCTGAATTGGATCTAGTTCAGAGGTGGGTTCCTACCAGTTCGTATCTGTTCGGTAGAACCGGTTTGTCAAATCTACCGAACCGGTTAGAAGAGGTTCCACCAGTGGACCCGGAAAGCAGGCACACCTACAGAAGAAGTTCCAAAAGTTTTTGAAACCCACCACTGGTCCTTGGATAGGAGTGGCACGACATAACCGTGGTAGACTAAAGCGCGCCGACAACACCGCGGCGCTAAAACCGCGATGTCAAAAGCGTGCCCACAACAGCGCGCCGACAACAGCATGCTGGCAGAAGCGCGATTTAACTTAAGGTAAGGTTTAGGGTTAGGTTTAGGGTTAGGTTTAGGGTAGGTTAGGGTAGGTTTAGGTTAGGTTTAGGTTAGGTTTAGGGTTATTTTTAGGGTTATGTTACAGCGCGCTTCTGTCAGCGCGCTGTTGTCGGCGTGCTGTTGTCGTGCGGTTTTGACGGTGCGGTTTTGTCACCGCGCTTTAGTCACACGCGCTTTAGTCTACCGCGGTTTTGTGGTGGAACCAGATAGGATTATTCTACACTATCATGCTCATATTTATAAAACTCAGTGCCTCTGTGAAAGGTAAGGTGACTACTGCGTTTGTGGTGCAATCAGAACATGGCGTGTGTTGAAGTTGTTTTGACGCAAATCAAAGGTGCCTTTTAAAAAACAAGTTTCCATCATATTCTTATGCATGCCAGTGCTGTGTGTGAGGTAATTTAAGGTGGTTCTGACAAGTGTCGTCAGCACCTTCATATCCGGTCACATGGGCGGCAAGCCACTCCCATCCGGTCACATGGGCGGCAAGCCACTCCCACAAAGGAGGCCACACCCACAGAGTAGGTTCGAACAATTTTTGAAACCCACCACTGATCTGGTTGCTGAAGTATTAGGGCTTTAATCTCATCTCTCCCCCATTAATCCTGACTGAATGTGGAGGGGAGCCCAAGTTCATCTTTATGAATAACCCCCTAAATATATTTATATGTATTTGTCCCTGACATTTCTGTTCTCATTCTACTCTGGTACTATGGTACTGTACTCACCACCAGCATCCACTCCCTTGTATGACTGCCAGTCTATCAAAATGGTCTATTCAGTCCCTTAGGTTCTCAGAATAGAGAAAGGTGGCTCGGAGGGCGTGAGGGAGGGGTGTAATAAAGATGACAAATAAAGATGGATTAATAGCTTTATTTATTCCAAAAAGCATGACACTGGTCACATATTGCCTCCTGGTGGCCAGTATAGCTGAAAATATTGCAAGATATATATATATTTTACTTACTCGACTTAACCATTCATTGGAGATTGTTCAAAGTTATTTACGATACTGAAAAAACTGACTTACAATGGATCCAAGATCATAAAGTTTATCTTGATTTCTTGTCGGTTAAGCAACAGAAAGGCTGGATTTTGTTTAGGACATTAGTTGGCGTTAATATCATCCTTATATGAACTCTAAAGAAAATATATGACTATGTATATCTGGTAACTCCTAACACTCAAGTAAACGACATATACTGTCTCCCAGCTGTCCATAAAACAAATGACCTGGCTACTGTATTGCCATATTATGTGATCAATTGAGGCCTGAAACACAGATTTGAAAATATTATATGGAATATATTTTATTAAGGATAGCCAATAACAATCCCAAAACCAACTAACCATATCACCACAACTGCAATCTGTATTACAAATGCAATTCTCCATAGTGAGAGACACAGACACAAACATATATTACCATGATTTCTAGAATATATTCTATTTTTAAGTAAGATTTACCTTGCTTAGTTTTTTTTCAAGATCAGCAATGGTCAATAGGTGTTATGACTTCTAAAATATAACTTTTTGTTAACGTGAAGTACAACATGAAATTAAAGTGACATTAATAGTGCTGATTTTCCAAATGGGAGAAAAACAAGATGATTTTTTTTAAAAAAAAGGATATTTGGAATAAAAGTAGATTTTTTAAAGTAATCATTTTTCTTCTGACTTGGTTTTAGCAACATGATATGCCACAAGTACGCTAACCTCATTTAGTTCAAATATTAATTTGGTTTAATTTGATACTGGACCTAATCTGGAGAATTCAAGCTACCTCACTTCAAAGTAGTGAGGGAATGAATGAATGAAGAATGAATGAATGAATTTAATGCAAATAGTGGCTAATAGCAAACATTAATATGTAGCTTCATTTTGAGAATCCCATTGGAAATAATTAAATGAATGTTACAGAAGTAGAATTGTAAGTCAATAAAGTTGTCTGCTAATGGATAACTGAAGAGCAAAAATGAAAAATACATTTTAAAAACATATCCTCTTCTCTCCCCTGAGCGAAAACCATCCAGAAAAATACATCCTCATTGTGCTTGATAGTAAGAAGAAAAAAATAGCAGTTGATTATTTCCAGGGTATATTCTGAAAAAGTTATTGATTGATTAAATTATAGGCAGATGTCATAACTTAATTAAATTAACTGGGATTGATTAATCACTTGTGTGATTAATAAGGGCCCAAGATATATGATTAAAAATACTAAAATATCTCATTCTTGACTCTTAGCCATTTTTTCTTCAACAAGGGACAATGTTTACTTAATATAAGAATGACTTCCATCATTCTGCATTCTATGCTAGACACATCCAGAGCATGGCTGATTCAGTGGTGGGTTTCAAAAGTTTTTAGAACCTCTTCTGTAGGTGTGGCCTGCTTGTGGGAGCGGCTTGCCAGCCATGTGACTGGAGTGGCCGTGGCTTGCCAGCCATGTGACTGAGTGGGAGTGGCTTGGCAGTCATGTGACTGGGTGGGAGTGGCCAACTTGTAAAATGTGATGAAACTCACTTAACAACCCTGTTGCTTAGCAACCAAAATGTTGGCTCAGAAACTCTGGCATTGAAGTGTGCAAGTCTTAAAGCTGTCAAGTTACAAGATCCTTGCACCCCTAAGCCTTTAGAAAAAACCCCCAGAGGTGTTCAAACTTGACAGCTTTAAGACTTGTGGACTTCAACTCCCAGAATTCTCCTCTCGCTTTTCATCTTGATGATATGCGGATGGGCGGGGGAGAGGGAGCTGGAACCGGTTCTAAACGGCACTGTAGATTTGTGGAACCTCTTCTATAGAAGAGGTTAGAACTGGCAGGAACCCACCCCTGGGCTGATTGATTTAGATGGTTGTATAAATACCATGTCCATGTTTTAGCCCTAGCTGCAAAAGCCTGATAAACAAGTTATAATGTAATTGATTGAACAATGTGGCTCAGCTTGTTTGGAGACCAGGATATCTTGTGAAAGGTAAAGAACGATCACCAGTGTGACTGTGTTACTTGAAGCTGCATGTGGACATAGGACAAAAGGGATGGAAAGTGGTTTACGCTTTGAGTCCATTATTGTGGAAGAAGGTTCAGGAGAAAGAAGGAGGCAAGAAAGACAACAAAGACTATGAGAACCATCTCCTAGATGGACCTTCCCTTTCTCTATACAAAAGCCTGGCCTAAGACATTCTGCCCCCTGAAGCTAAGAGAAAGATGGCACCTTCCGCCATCATATAGATCAACTGGAATAATAATTGAATTGTACTTCAATTTTATTTCAATTCTAATTCAAGGGTAAGCGTGTCCTCCACCAAACTAGAAGGTAACAGGCTTTCTTAGGGGTTACAAGGCAAGCCTCAGGGCCCATTAATTCTGCCTTCCAGTCTCTGGACATCTGTAGCTTCAAGCACCTCCATTGCTTGTCAGATGATAAACCTGTCCTATACTCCAAGACCTACTGTATATTTGTTCTGGGCTTCCCCAAAAAGCATGAGCCTGAATCCTAGTCCCAACAAAACCCCTTTTATTAAATGAATGTGAATTCCTCTCATTCACATTCAGCAAGGCCTGGCAAACAGTCTTTCAAAGGAATATTTATGACTACAGACCTTATCTATCTTGGAAAGCTGCCATGTAAATACTTTCCAATTGAGGTGCTGTGCAAGGAAAGACTGGGCACAGAGTCTCTGAGAGTCACGGACAGATCTTCACACTCCTGAAACGAATCTAATGACTGAACAAATAAATTGTTTCCTGCAAAAGCCCCCTCCCCTTTCGCTCCTCTTTTAATTTCCTATAGGAAAATGAATCACCCTCCACCTGGGACTTTACTCCCAAATCTATCCTGATTTCTGAGTTGCTCTTTTCTTCTGGCAGCTCTGCGCATGTGCACACAGGGAACAGGCTCTAGCCTCACTGCTGTTTAGCTCCATAGGCACCTGATCACTGCTGGATGGCCTCGGCCCCATCTCTGCCTCCAACGCAGCCTTCCACAGCCTCCAGGACTGGCCCATGCTCCTCTCCAACCTCCTCACTGTCCGACTCTGCTGCCAGCTCTGCTGGCTACTGTAGGCCACAACAATAGTAATACTACGCCACACAAGATTCTTTGTGTCTTTCTATTGGCTTTCTCCGTCAAATAATCTGATTTTTGTAAAGCTGTGATCTAGGCATCATTTACGATATGAGCAAGATCTGTTGGTGGTCTAGCAGTTCATACTGTTTCTTTCAGCAGCTGCCAGTACATGTGGTTTATGATATCTGTGTTAGCACTTTGGATTTCATGGGTTTCTGCCAATAATAATTTTAAAACATACTGTTTGGACACAGCTACGCCTGCTGGGATTTTATAAGCTGTTGTATGAGAAG